>NC_060123.1:173255996-173558096 GCF_021461395.2 Schistocerca americana | reverse complement strand
GATGAAAGTTGTACCGTGTTCTACCGCTAATACATTTTGACCGAAAGATACCAGATTGTCAATGCATGCGCCGTACCTGGAACACCTTGCATTATTGTAGGGACGAATGCCGGAAAAATACGGACTCTGGGATACGTGGAAGGGAAGGGTTTGGTGGAGATTTGCGCACACCACAAGTGTAAGGTGTCTGGGGCTACCATTCCTTCCTCATCTGGCGATATCCGTAAATCTCCGCTTTGCAGACGTCGTGTCCCAACTTTTCCGACACTTGTTTGAGTAAGGAGCCTTCACTCGTTCCAAATTTATTACCAGTACTGTATACTGAAGTCACCATCGCGTTGTTTTTTTTAATTTGGAATTGCGATTTCAAAAAATCGAGTGGTCGAATAACGATTAAGGATGTGTCATCGTTTTATTAACTATGACTGTAAAATAAAGAAAGGGACAGAACGAGCAAAGAAAACATCGTGATTAGAGAGGAAATTGCAGTTGCAGAAAGGTTAGGAGTAACTGAAGTTCGTGGCGACAGGAAGGCCACTTGAGTGATGTTCGGTGTTGTAATATCAGCAAACGCCAGAAGCCTAATTGTCATGGAAAAACTGCAAAGCAATGAAATCAGTAGAACAATAATATTTTTTGTTAATTAAAGAAAAATAAAAAACAATTTTTTCGTTTTGTGATTATTTCTTTCGTATAGCATCAAGGCCAATGCTGCTGTAGACTAATATGAAAATACAAATACTATATGTACGAAAGTTCTAAATGCGTACAGATTTATATTTTTATTATATGGTAATTAAATATTGGTACAGATAGATGTCCAGACTCCGTAATCATTTGTGACAATTTCGTGAGACTGACGTGCTTTTTACAGACTACTGGTAATTGTATAAATGTTCAAAGTGTGAGCAGCTATCCATAGCTGCGAAGTGGAAGACTATTGCGATTTAATTCGATGAGCTAAAACTGCGTTTTAATATTTAAAATGAAAGCAGTGTCCCGGAGAATCATTTAGAAACAATATTCCAAAATTTTTAATACAACTCTTATTGCAGAAACTTATGCTGCCTAAGAATTTTGTGGTAAAATACTGTTCAAAAAAATGTTCAAATGTGTGTGAAATCTTAAGGGACTTAACTGCTAAGGTCATCAGTCCCTAAGCTTACACACTACTTAACCTAAATTATCCTAAGGACAAACACACACACACCCATACCCGATGGGAGGACTCGAAACTCCGCCGGGACCAGCCGCACAGAAAATACTGTTCAAAAATTCAGTCTGAGGAATTATGTTTTTGTTTTCTTTTAAAAGTGTAGCATGCAAGGATGCATATACTACTGTTTTAGGCATATTCTGAGACCAAACAATGCTTTCTGCATGTTTATAGACTAGAAAATGTGGACTATTATTTGAACCATCTGCCTTTTTCATGCTAAATACCATGTCCAGCCCTTGCTTCGGAAGCAAAGTAAGCTCAGGGATTTCCATTTCCACCAGCGCGACATTCAGAGTTCTTGAGTGGCTGGAGATAGGGACAAAGTAACTGCAGAGAGGCGGGTGTCCGCAAATCTCTAGTGTACGTAAAACTCCGTCTCTCCACATCTTTGGAAACTTGTAGGGACAGAAAAGTTGCACAAGTGATAACGAAAATCAATCGAGGAGACACAACTAGCGACAATTAAGATCAAAGAACGTTCTTCAAGTTGTTTGATGGTTGAAATGGTTCAAATTGCTCTGAGCACTATGGGACTTAACATCTGAGGTCATCAGTCACCTAGAACTTAGAATTACTTAAACCCAACTAACCTAAGGGCATCACACACATACATGCCCGATGCAGGATTCGAACCTGCGACCGTAGCAGTCGCGCGGTTCCAGACTGCAGCGCCTAGAACCGCGTGGCCACAGCGGTCGGCCAAGTTGTTTGAAAACGAGAAGCTAAATTGAAGCTTAGTATGTTGTTTCTGATACATGTCACAGACTTCGGCAGGGCTGAAATTATGCTGCTCGCTATGCGATGTGACGCGTTGCGATGCCGTACCTAGCCGAGCGACGACGCGCTGAAACCGGGTCGCAGTGGAGGGCCTCAGTTTGCGGCGCGGGATTAGCCGAGCGGTCTGAGGCCCTGCAGTCATGGACTGTGCGGCTGGTCCTGGCGGAGGTTCGAGTCCTCCCTCGGGCATGGATGTGTGGGTGTTTGTCCTTAGGATAATTTAGGTTAAGTAGTGAGTAAGCTTAGGGACTGATGACCTTAGCAGTTAAGTCCCATAAGATTTCACACACATTTGAACTTTTGTTTTTTGTTGAGGGCCTTAGTTTAACAATGGAACAGCGCGATGCCCGTGTAGCCTGCAGCCTAGGCCGTGTCCTAGGTGAGCGACAGAAGAGACCTATAGCGAGCGACACTCCAGCGACAGGCAGCAGCATCGGGCAAAATGCTCGAGTGTCCTGCGTGCGAGCGACCATATCGCGCTACAAGATGGCTGCTTAGAGCCAACCAGCTGTTTCTATAAAACGGCGCCTCTAAACTTTAGAGTACTGTAGCTGGAGGGTAAGGCTACAAAATTAAGTTTACTTAAGAAAATAAAGCGAAAAGGAATGCTGTGCATGAAATTCAAAAAGGGAGGGATCTCCTTGGAGAATTTCATAAATATCATCAACTACGAAGATCACCAGAAAAATTCTTCGAATACACGTGAATGAGCAGAGGAACATTCGACTATCTCAAAAATAAATTAAATACTAATGTTTCTTACATGATCAAGAACTTTTAACAGCCAATAAATGCAGGAGAATGACTGACTACATCACTAATTACTCTACATACATTAATAAACAAACAGATTGCTTATTGGTTATAACAACAAAGCCTGCCGACGCTGTGGCCACAACAACGAGACGCTCCCGCACGTGATTAACGCGTGCATGGTGCACTCAGCAGCCCTGCAGTATCGCCACAACGCGGTCCTCAACCGCCTCGCGACAGCAGTCGCTGGGCGGCCAAGAAGAGGAAACACTGCTGTTCCTGACATCAGGATCAACCAAGCCGTCATAGGGGACAGCAGTGGGCTGCGTCCGGACCTCGTAATAACCGACGAGGCCGCGAAGTCTGTGACCATCGTCGATGTGACGATCCCCTTTGAAAATAGGCGGATTGCGCTCGACAACGCTCGGCAACTGAAGAAGATAAAGTACGCCGACGTTGCGCGCGGATTAGCCGCTCGCGGCTATTCTGTCACTGTCGACGCCCTGGTTGTCGGCAGTCTGGGGGCGTGGGACCGCCAGAACGATGCAGTGCTTCGGCACCTAGGCATCGCTAGCCGCTACTGCCAACTGATGCGGCGGCTGATGGTGTCTGACACCATCAAGTGGTCCCGCGACATTTACGTGGTGTAGGGGTAGCGTGACAGGTCTTGACTTACATATTCCGGTTGTAGGATTGATTCCGGTTTTTTCTTATATTTTTACTGACTCAGTTACAATTCCGCATACTAAGTTTTATGTATACTGTTTACATTGCATCGCTAAGTGTATTTTTAAGGTCTTGCCAAAGAACTTGATCTTTAAGTGTATACACGCCTATCCCAGTATACCACACAAATTAAATTCGTAATAAATTACAATAAACCATGAAATTTTACAGATACACTATTTTATGTTGCGGACGTAATTCATCAGCAGTCATTGTTAAGGCCAAGCGTTTCAATTGATCTAAATAGCCTGTAAAAGTAAAGCATTCAAAATTTTTGAAAAGAAAGTCAAACGTTTTGCGTAATGATTTGTCTAAAAGTATGAAATAAAAAATATTAGGGAAACGTTTGGTGCACCTCATTTTCTGTTCATGATTTCGAGCATCATTCAATGGCACGTAGAACGTTTCTCTGATCTACTTATTTCTTTTACACAAATCATTTCATAAAATAATTGATTGATTTCTTTGATTTTTTATTTTCAAGTTTTATTCAGAAAGCATGATCTTACTGACTCCTCGTTTGCCTTCCTAACGTACTTGATTAGAAGGAAGCCTTTTTGACATTTATACACCACACCAATGTATCTTTTTATGTGCAAAATAGCTAGGCCTTGAACAGATAATTTTCGACACTTCATACACCTAACTTGGCAACAGCTTTTCATGAAATATTTCAATTTTTCCTCAACTCATTAGTCAAGTTTTCGTTAATTACCCTGATTACTTTCGAGCAGTTAAATATTTTCATGCAAAACTAGACCTCACACTGGTCGCTTTGATACCCCGTTTACCTGTTTCTCTCCCTTTGTTTGGCTATGAAAATTCGGACAAAACCTCATGGTGTAATTTATAGGGAGTCTTGTTTCTGCTCTGCTCACGCGTTTACAAAATCGTATCGAGTGTTAATCATACGATAAAATAGTCCTTTCTGTGTGCTGTCATTTCCAGAAGTCGTCGCTTCGATATCTTTAACCGTTTATGAGATAATGATGATTTTTACGACCACTTAATTCCTGAAGTGCAGGAAAGGTTTCGACGCGCTGCGAGCGACCCATCCGCGGATATAACAACCAATATCTCAAGAATGGGACGAGAGATCATTCCGGTCTCAAGTTTAAATACAATTTAGATACACTGATTACATTTCATACTCAATAAAGTATGGCCTTAAATGAACTGTACGGAAAGTTTACGCAATGTGATTTTACCTCTGCAAATTCTTAAAAATTTCCTGCAGCCATGTACTCAATTTCGTGCAGCACAGTAACTATGACGAATAGCGAAAATAAGTTAAGACTTTGATCGAGCAAAGATATCAAGCTACTCGTATAAATTGCGGAAGAATCAAATTTTTTCACCGAATAGTTTTCTTAAAATCAGATGATACGTATTTCATAGCTGCCGTCGCGTCCGCTCCACTGCTTTATCGAGAAGACACGTGGCTGTCACTCTCCGTCGCGCGTGCTGCAGCGACAAGAGTCAAACACGTTTGAATTCAAACGGCGCCAGTTGCAGCGAGAGACAGGCAGCGACACAGATGTCGCTCACGTAGGACACTTCCGTAACTATACCTGCGATTGTGTTTTGTCACCTGAAGCTGTCGCCCGCCATCTGTCGCTTCTGTCGCTTACGAAGGGCGCGGCCTAAGCCGAGCGATGCGATGAAGTGCAATGTAGTCGCAAGTGAGTTTGTATTTTGTGAAATAGACTGAAGCCATGGACGTCGAAATGCTCACTAATAACGTATGTGAACGCCCCGTGTTGTGGGATCAAGAGTAGAAACTGTAACACAAGCTTCGAATGAAGTAGCTAAAGATTGTGGAGCAGATTCAATGGTACAAAATGTAAAATAAATATCTACAAAAATACTAGAAATAAGAAGCACGAAAAATATTGTACTCGTATATTATTACAAATAAATCATATGAAGACTTCATCATTCTTCAAAAATGGCTCTGAGCACTACGCGACTTAGCTTCTGAGGTCATCAGTCGCCTAGAACTTAGAACTAATTAAACCTAACTAACCTAAGGGCATCACACACATCCATGCCCAAGGCAGGATTCGAACCTGCGACCGTAGCGGTCGCTCGGCTCCAGACTGTAGCGCCTAGAACCGCACGGCCACTCCGGCCGGCCATTATTCTTCAATAGAGTATTCCATAAATTGGTCATGAAATATGTTAGCACTGATGACTGTTGACATAGTTTTTGAACACCTCGCTGACACTCCTCGCTCTTAAGTACTACTATTTGCTCTGTCATTTTGAAAGCACGCTGCCAAGCATTATTTTCGATTATGTGCATGTCAATACAAAAGTGAAAGTAGACGTCCGTCCCACCTTTATCGATTGTGCAAGATGCAGATACACTGAATAGAAATATCTGCATGTTCTACAGAAGTTTCAGCTTCCTTTCGGAGAAGACGCTATCTGCTGGCCTAATATCTAACGCGCGTTTCGCCACCGTTCTAGCCCTCGATGACCTCTCGTTAAATAAGGTCTTCCTCATTACCAGTCCAGGAAACGGGCGCATTGAGCTTTTCAATAGGGGAAAGGCTTTATCTTCACTCAACACGATTAGAGCTTTTACTGAATTACCTGATAGTTCTTTCGGCAGTGGCCAGTTTTGCGAAACGTTCAAAGTATTGTTGTACAAATCTCTTGCCTTAAATGTCCCGGCATTTGATTGCTTGCCTTAATCGCCGACGTCAGTTGCTATTAATCTGCAGTTTGTATCAGCTATTGTTAATAAAGCAAGCGATTTTGAATGTCAGAGACACTTAATCCGAACTTGCTTACCTTCAATGGCCTCCACACATTTTGGAAAGTTCCAATTAGTATACACTTGTTGTGCAGCACTTTGAAGATGTGGGACAGTAGGTGGAGACAGGTAGACAGGGTTCAAAATTTCTAATATTGCGGCACATGTTCCACGCACCCAGCTGAAATGACTGTGAAAGTGCACTAACAAATATCTGAAAAAGACAAACTGAACGGAATTGGATGATGCAAAGGATCTTGTTAGGACTTTCAATAATGTGCTAAGGACAGAAAATATTGTATTCAGTATAAAGTCTACTTACTTATTTATGAATATATTCATGTCTGTATTTCCGGGCGCGGCAGTGAAGTATGGTAATATTTATCTCGCACTTTCGGCCGGTTGCACACACGGCGGATTTTTTTCCGCCGCGGTCAGTTGACCGCCGCCGCTCGCAGAAAAAATGGTTCAAATGGCTCTGAGCACTATGGGACTCAACTGCTCAGGTCATAAGTCGCCTAGAACTTAGAACTACTTAAACCTAACTAACCTAAGGACATCACACACATCCATGCCCGAGGCAGGATTCGAACCTGCGACCGTAGTGGTCGTGCGATTCCAGACTGTAGCGCCTTTAACCGCTCGGCCACTCCGGCCGGCCCGCTCGCAGAACTCTAGCGTTTACACACACGGTGGCAAAATCTTCGTCGTCAGCAGCTTACTGTTTTGCAGGCTATTCGCTTTGCGGTGCGCTTGGGTATCTAAACGAGTCAAGCAGTTTTTTACTGGCAGTGCTCGTTCATGTTCAAATCAGTTCACACAAGTTTACTACTTTATTTGAACTATTTGTTGCTTTTAAGCACACGTTGTCATCTGAAATGAACAGATTGCGAATTATAAGTTTATTGTTATTACGTCGACGAATGAAAAGAAGAAAAAATAATCGATTAATTTGAGTTTATCCAATTAATGAATGAAGAAGGGAGGGTGGAGCTTTCTACACGTTGTTTGAAGAGTTGAGACAAGATGACACGAAATTCTTCAATTATTTCAGAATGTGCGTGTCTGCCTTTGACAGGCTCCATGGGCGGTTGAAAGATACTATTCAGCGGAAAAATACGCAAATGAGGAATTGTATTCAGCCTGTAGAAATGCTGGCAATAACACTGACGTAAGTTTGGGATAATCATCTTCAAACTAGTTTTAAAGTAACGGTATTTAATGATAAAATTCCGAAGAAAGATACAAAATACCTACGTTACCAAAATATTAAATAGACAAACACACATTAGTACACAATACAGTATTAGAAATTGATGTCCATTGTAGTGGACGAATTCAATATCTATTTCTAGATTACTCACGTCTGAAAGAAGAAACCAGTTAACAACTATGAGCAACACGACTCGACTCTATTCACACTGCACAAAACAGCTGTCGACGGTAGAAAAACCGCTACGTGTGTAAGCGTGCATTTGGTCAAGTGCGCCACTACTTTGGCCGTGGCGGTAGAATTGCCGTTGGCGCCAGTGGCAGCCGTCGGTCACACAGCTATCGCCGACGGCAGATTTACGGCTCGTTTTTTCTTCCGCGTGATGTGCAAGCTCTGACTTACTCCTGTGCACCACTGTGGGAACAGCGGCTACGTTCAATTGACCGCTGCGGAAAAATCCGCCGAGTGTGCAACCGGCCTTCCGCTCGGAATTGAATATGACTCGAGTAAAATGTTCAGGAGACGAAGGTACCTCGCCAGCGTTCCAGTCCAATTGGCCGTGGTATGAGGTACTGATGTTCTTGTTAGACATAACTCCACAGCAGACGAAAAGAAATATTTTGCACTGGAACAGAACCGCATCTCAGCACGATGACCTTCAATTGTCAACAGCCGTAACAGGTAGACAGACAGTTTCAGTTGAGGAGAGCAACTACTGTTCATTTAAGCTAGCCCTTCAAGGCTGTCAGAAAGTTCAGAGGGCAGAGTTTCACTGCCTACACCCTCGCTCTCCCCACACCCACACAGGCCGGCCGAAGTGGCCGTGCGGTTAAGGGCGCTGCAGTCTGGAACCGCGAGACCGCTACGGTCGCAGGTTCGAATCCTGCCTCGGGCATGGATGTTTGTGATGTCCTTAGGTTAGTTAGGTTTAACTAGTTCTAAGTTCTAGGGGACTAATGACCTCAGCAGTTGAGTCCCATAGTGGTCAGAGCCATTTGAACCATTTGAACCCACACCCACATAACCAAAGTAACAGACCACGGGAATATACGTAGTTGCTAAGTATAGAAAAACAAAAACTGAAGCTTACTGAGCACGAAATATCAGAATAGTAGACACCAGATGACTTAATTTTGTACTGAGTCTGCTGACCATTATGCGAAAACTATGCGAAACTAATCCGAGATGTAGAATTAAGATACAGCAGTTCTTCTTTTAAAAAAAGAATTGCAACATTGTTCTCAATCCCTTCCACTGCACATTCTTTCATGTCGTGTTACAGGCCTGAAAATCCTCAAGCTGAAAGTGTGGCCGGGCGGTTCTACGCGCTTCAGTCTGGAACCGCGCGACCGCTAAGGTCGCAGGTTCGAACCCTGCCTCGGGCATGGATGTGTGTGATGTTCTTAGGGTAGTTAAGTTTAAGTACTAGGCGACTGATGACCTCAGATGTTAAGTCCTATAGTGCTCAGAGCCATTTGGGCCATTGTTTTTGAAAACGTTACTTCACATCCCAAACATATGGAAACTTCGATACTTTCAGTAAACTATAAAATTACCAAATATGCAGCAACCAGTCGCAAAATCATGTTTTATGTATTCACTTTTGAAAACCTATTTCAACTGATTAACAGCCATCATCGGTGCTTCCAACCATTATGTGCCCTGAGTACTAATACTGTCTTAAGCACAGGTCGACCTCTGCTCAAGACAGTATTAGTACTCAGGGTACATAAAGGTTGAAAGCACAAATGATGGCTGTTAATCAGTTGAAATCGATTTGCAAAAGTGAATACATAAAACATGATTTTGCGACTGGTTGCTGCATATTTGGTAATTTTATAGTTTACGGTCGCTGTACGACTTGGGAACCACGTGGAGCCCACCATTCATAATTTTCAGTAAACTGTCATGAATTACATTTCAGTGCCCTTTCAGCTACATTATAATTTATAAAATATAGTGAAGACATCACAAATTGTAAATTTATGACAGCAAGAAGTGTTTCGTAAACTTAATAATCCGAATTACCTGAAGGTGACCGTAAGTTTGGAAAAAATTGGAAATTTGTTGTAAAGTCTTATGGGACCATACTGCTGAGGTCATCGGTCCCTAAGCTTACACGCTACTTAATGTAACATAAACTGACTTACGCTAAGGACACACACACTCATGCCCGAGGGAGGTCTCGAACTTCCGACGGGGGGAGCCCCGCGGACCGTGACAAGGCGCCTCAGACCGCAAGGCTACCCCGCGCGGCTCACCGTAAGTTTCTCTTCATCGGTAGTAGCCTCGCTGATATCTCTGTTTTGCTTTTGCAGTCTAATTGAAACAGATGTCACCATACAATCAAATGTCTCTGCACTCATTCTGAAGTAATGCCACGGTTTATCTTCATCTTTTCTCAAGTCATTCTAAAAACAATGCAATTCACCAACAGTCTGTAACACCCCACCCGTCACTTATCTGGTTTTGGTGTGTGTTCACCCCAGGTAATTGACTAACAGATCAACAGAGGGTGCAAAACTGCCACAATGTCGGATAACGCAAAGAAAGTAATAAGGCCCTGTGACTCCTGATTGAACTGTGGTGGCAGTGTTGACATTAATTGATTCAGAATTGATCCCTTTTAATTAAAAGGGGTGCACATTGATGTTATATTCAGCTATTGAACACCAGATGCAAATGTTAAACATAAAATTAATTAAGAAAGTGACTTGGGATTTCAACTACTCGATTGAAAACAGATGCAGTCGATTTGCACAGATTTATTTTTAAACTCACGACCTTCAATCATCACATTACATGACTCTCCTAACAGGCAGTGGTAGTAAATTGCGTTTGCGTGGAGTAAAGCGCGATAACTCAAAAGTAATTCCTATTGACTGACCCAGGCGTAATGCGAAGTGCAAGAAGTATTCTACAATACATGGCCCATGAAACCCTGGTGGAAACTTTGCCGACATGATCCAACAAATTAATCAGTGGCTGGAGAAGGCGCAATATCACCGAATACAGCGTAGCGGAGTGGAATTGTTGTGCAGACGTCGGCCGGCCTCGTGGTGCTGCAAGGCTGCACTCGTCTATTCACTCCTAGCTATCTTGCTCAGTGCATAGCTGAACCAAAACTTCCAATCTCCAAGCTCAATCGTTCCATTTGCTCGGTCCTAAACTGCAGAGATGCTCACTCTTTCGCAGGCAAGCTGAGTAAAGAATGCCACATCCGCACTCTACGCAAGCTGGGAACGGAAGACTACTATGGAGACTTCTCCCAGGCTGCTCTTCACCTCAGTTTCCCCTCCAGCAAAATCACTTACGCCAATTGCAGCGCAAGTCGCGTTAATTATGCATCGCTTCCCAGCGCCGACCAATGCCTGCTCTGGGAAGTGAACAAATTACCACAAAATTTCCCTTCCTCTCAACTTCTGCTATTTAGCTCCTCCCAGGCCACCCATCAAGGTTAGCGTCTGCACAAACACCAATTTTTCCGGAATTCTGACTCCCAGGAGAGTACTTCAAATTCCTTGATCCTACGTTCTCATCAGAGGCCGGCGTATTTCACTCTGTCGCTCTTCACCTGATTTACTTCAGACTCTGTGGACTGTGAATTCAGTGTGAAGTTGCTATAGTCATGAACATGCATATTTTGACCTCTGTTGACAGCTCCACCATAGCTTTGCATGGCTTTCTCGCATGTTTCACTGAAAACGGGACGATGGACATTTATCAACAGGCATACAAGTTCTACGTCGTCTTCCCGGTACGCCAGTATGGGGTCAACCACCCACTCACTGTTACTTATCTTAAGGCAGCTGGAGGCCGCGCCGCGTTACTGCTTTCTCAGAGCTTGAGCCGCCCTAAGCTGCCTATTGCCGCTTCCCTTCGCCGTTCCCCGGCGGCCACTGTCACTCGAAATACTCCCCTGGGATAAACTAGCCTCCAGTAAATCGACGCGTTTCCACAAAGTTTTCATGTCATGTGAATTACTTTAAACCATCATCCGACATTAATTATTCCAATATATCCATACTATACCATCTACCAGATGCATTGTGCCTTGTCAGTCATTTTTGTTCAGCCCTACTCTTCGCTCAACGTGAGTAAGGTGATCTTTAATGACTTCATGTAAGGGGCATAGTTCTTGCTATCTTACAAGTCGTCCTCTCGTTTTTGATTTTAAGCATCCATTCACGACTGTCTCGAAAAAACGAATTTATTGGGTTGAAGAAAACGACATCGTTCCAAGACTGCTCTGCACCTACCTTGTACTACTCGTCGCTGGCGCCGCATAACGTGCATTTTGAACGCTCCAACGCAGAGCGTCACATCTGTTTGGGGAATCCACTTCGCAAAACATCGCGTCGCGTCGCGTTGCATTGCATTGCCAGCAGTGTAAATTCTGGCTAACGGCACATTACTCTCGCGTACAGTTTCCATCTCGCGCGTTGTTGAACTTGGATGTACTGGAGAGCCGTAACGGTTTCGTACAAAAGGCCATCGTATTATGCTGTTGCACCGCCTGTGCGCGCGGCGCGAAGTAGACCCGATTAGCGATTCGCCGAAAGGCTGTGACGCGTTTCGAGACTCCCGCTTACGCACTGGAGCCGCAGCTGGAGCTGGAACTGGTTGTCTGCTTTCCTGTTCAAGGAAAGGTCGCCATCACTGGCGCCCACATCCACAAGTGTTTCAGCAGAGTCCAGTGCCTATGTATCCTGCACTACGTACGCTGCAAAAGCCAGTTGTATACGTGTGACAGTGATGCGGCTCGCACAGTTTTCGTCGCACTTTCAGTGTACTGCGGTTATCATTGGCGCCCGCAATAACTCCTACAGAGGAGGAGATTAATGCTTAACGTCCCGTCGACTTTTCTGGAGACTAGAGACTAGGAATCAGCATGGCTTTCGAAAAAGACGGTCGTGTGAAACCCAGCTCGCGCTATTCGTCCACGAGACTCAGAGGGCCATAGACACGGGTTCCCAGGTAGATGCCGTGTTTCTTGACTTCCGCAAGGCGTTCGATACAGTTCCCCACAGTCGTTTAATGAACAAAGTAAGAGCATATTGACTATCAGACCAATTGTGTGATTGGTTTGAGCAGTTCCTAGATAACAGAACGCAGCATGTCATTCTCAATGGAGAGAAGTCTTCCGAAGTAAGAGTGATTTCAGGTGTGCCCCAGGGGAGTGTCATAGGACCGTTGCTATTCACAATATACATAAATGACCTGGTTCATGACATCGGAAGTTCACTGAGGCTTTTTGCAGATGATGCTGTGGTGTATCGAGAGGTTGTAACAATGGACAATTGTACTGAAATGCAGGAGGATCTGCAGCGAATTGACGCATGGTGCAGGGAATGGCAATTGAATCTCAATGTAGACAAGTGTAATGTGCTGCGAATACATAGAAAGATAGGTCCCTTATCACTTAGCTACAAAATATCAGGTCAGCAACTGGAAGCAGTTAATTCCATAAATTATCTGGGAGTACGCATTAGGAGTGATTTAAAATGGAATGATCATGTAAAGTTGATCGTCGGTAAAGCAGATGCCAGACTGAGATTCATTGGAAGAACCCTAAGGAAATGCAATCCGAAAACAAAGGAAGTAGGTTACAGTACGCTTGTTCGCCCACTGCTTGAATACTGCTCAGCAGTGTGGGATCCGTACCAGATAGGGTTGATATAAGAGATAGAGAAGATCCAACGGAGAGCAGCGCGCTTCGTTACAGGATCATTTAGTAATCGCGAAAGCGTTACGGAGATGATAGATAAACTCCAGTGGAAGACTCTGCAGGAGAGACGCTCAGTAGCTCGGTACGTGCTTTTGTTAAAGTTTCGAGAACATACCTTCACCGAAGAGTCAAGCATTATATTGCTCCCTCCTACGCATATCTCGCGAAGAGACCATGAGAATAAAATCAGAGAGATTAGAGCCCACACAGAAGCATACCTACAATCCTTCTTTCCACGTACAATACGAGAATGGAATAGAAGGGAGAACCGATAGAGGGACTCAGGGTACCCTCCACCACACACCGTCAGGTGGCTTGCGGAGTATGGATGTAGATGTAGCTGTAGATGTAGACAACAAGGTCATTAGACGCAGAGCACAAGCTCGTATTAGGGAAGGATGGGGAAGGAAATTGGCTGTGCCCTTTCAAAGGAACCATACCGACATTTGCCTGAAGTGATTCAGGGAAATCACGGAAAACCTAAATCAGGATGGCGAGGCGCGGGTATCGTACTCTGCAGAGACAAATGTAGAACGCACGTATCAAAGATAACTCAATGATGTTACTTTGTTTTGTAAAAAAATCATACACTGGGGTAAAGCCGCCACCAACCTGATGGTTTGTTTGAACAGCACAGTGCTTTACTTGGCTCGCTAATACTGGAGAAATTATGCCCTCCCATCAGCCCCTGAACTGCTTACCCAGCCAGTTTTAAGCAGACTCACAGGTAACGTGAATCCCGATCCACGATGCAATTTGGCATTTTTCTCATTAAAAAGTCGTTGCAAGAAGAAATCATAGGATGAACTTCAGTACATCGGATTGGCTGTCTGTTACCAATTTAGCCACCGAGGCACGTTTAAAAATCATCTTACTTATTAAATGCAAGTTTTATATATGATTGCTTTCATTCTAATAGTATTAAAAAATAATAGACAGAAAAATATAAATAAATGTATAACTTCGTAACTATTACGAATTAATTTCAAAACGAAACCTGTATATAATTTCCAGATTTAAGGTTTTTTTCCCTAACTGGCTTCCACCAATTAACTTTGCTTATTACTTGCGTTGTTGCAGTTCCAACTTCCTACTACTGGTTTATACTCTGCAGAGAGAATTTTCATCCTGCATTTGTTTATTTATTTATTTTTCTTCTCTCTGGTTCGATACGGCCCACCACGAATTGCTCTCTTGTGCCAACCTCTAACCTCTACATCTCACAGTAGCACTTACACTCTACGTCCTCAATTTATTTGTTGGACGTACTTTCTGTCTCCCCCTACAGTTTTCACACTCTACGGCACCCTCAAATACCGTGAAAGTTATTCCTTGATCTCTTAACATATGTCATATCGTCTTGTGTCTCCTTGTCAGTATTTTCCATACCTTCCTTTCTTCGCAGATTCTCCCGAGAACCTTCTCATTCTTTATCACTTTACCTAGTTTCCAACTTCCTTCTATAATCCCACATCTCATACGTCAAAATTCTCAGCCTTTTCCGGTTTTCCCATAGCCCATACAACACTGTGCTCCAAACGTACATTACCAGAAATTTCTTAAGGCCGATGTTTGATACTAGCAGACTACCTCGGCCAGGAATGCTCTCTTTTCCTGTGCAATCTGCTTTTTATGTCATCCTTTCCTCGTCCGTCACGTGTTACTTTGCTTCCAATTTGTAATTTCTTCTACTTCATGGTCATCAGTTTCCGCTACTTGCCTTTTTTCGGTTTACTATCAATCCATATTCTGTACTCATTAAACTGTCCATTCTATTCAACAAATGCTGAAATGTATGTCAAGTCGTATGGGACTTAACTGCTAAGGTCATCAGTCCCTAAGCTTACACACTACTTAACCTAAATTATTCTAAGGACAAACACACATACCCAAGCCCGAGGGAGGACTCGAACCTCCTCCGGAACCAGCCGCACAGTCCATGACTGCAGCGCCCGAGACCGCTCGGCTACTACCGCGCGGCTCTATTCAACAGATCCTGTTATTCTTCTCCATTCACTGAGGATAGCAACGTCATCGGCGAAACTCATCATTCATATCCTTTCAACGTGGTTTTCAATTATCTTTTCGTTTAATTCCGTCATTGCTTCTTCGGTGTCTAGATCGAACAGTAGGGGCGAAGGTTTCTGTAGAAATTGTAAATAGCCTTTCGTTCCCTGTATTTTACCCGTGCCACCTTCAGAATGTGAAAGAGAGTATTCCAGTCAACATTGTCAAAAGCTTTCTTTATGCCTACAAATTCTAGAAACGTAGTTTTCCCTTACCTTAATCTATCTTCTAAGGTAGTCATAGTGTCAATATTGCCTCACGTGTTTCGACATTTCTGCGGAATCCAAACTGATCTTCCCCGAGGTCGGCTTCTACCAGTTTTTCCATTCGTCTATAAAGAATTCGTATTAGTATTTTGCAACCGTGGCTTATTAAACTGACAGTTCGGCAGTTTTCATACCTGTCAACACCTGCGCTCTTTCGGTTTGGAATTATTATATTCTTCTTGAAGTCTGAGGGTATTTCGCCCGTCTCATACATCTTGCTCACCAGATGGTAGACTTTTGTCGGGGCTGGGTCTCCCGAGTCCATCAGTAGTTGTAATGGAATGTTGTCTACTGCCGGGGCCTTGTTTCGACTTAGGTCTTTCAGTGCTCTGTCAAATTTTTCACGCAGTATCGTATCTCCCATTACATCTTCCCCTACTTCCATTTCCATAACATTGCCCTCAAGACCATCGCCCTTGTATAGACCCTCTATACACTCCTTGCACCTTTCTGCTTTCCCTTCTTTGCTTAAAACTGGTTTTCCATCAGGGCTCTTGATATTCATACAAGTGGTTGTCTTTTCTCCAAAGGTCTCTTTAATTTTTCTGGAGGCAGTATCTATCTTACCCCCTATGCATCCTTACATTTGTCCTCTAGCCATCCCTGCTTAGCCATTTTGCACTTCCTGTCGATCTCATTTTTGAGACGTTTGTATTCCTTTTTGCCTGCTTCATTTACTGATTATTACATTTTCTCTTTTCATCAATTAAATTAAATATCTCTTCTGTTACACGAGGATTTCTGTTAGCCCTCGTCATTTTACCTACTTGATCCTCAGATGCCTTCACTATTTCATCTCTCAAAGCTATCCATTCTGCTTCTACTGTATTAATTTCCTCCATTCCTGTCAATCGTTCCCTAATGCTCTCCATGAAACTACCTACAACCTTTGTTTCTGTCAGTTTATCCAGGTCCCATCTCCTTAAATTCCCATCTTTTTGCTGTTTCTCCAGTTTTAATCTACAGTTCATAACCAATAGATTGTGTATATATGAAGATGGTATCCGTTCTTTTGGACATGTCCGTTGATATAAGCCAACGGGGACAGTTTAAAATGTGTGCCCCGACCGGGACTCGAACCCGGAAGCTCCTGCTTGCATGGCAGGCGCTCTGTTCGTCTTTGCCACCGAGGACACAGAAGATAGTCCGACTGCAGGGACTTATCTCTGGCACGCCTCCCGTGAGACTCACATTCCCAACTTATTGTCCCGCACTACATTCATAGTGCCTTTGCCCATTATACTCGTTACTCGCGGCTTTTTGCCTATTCCCGTAAGAGTTCGGGCACTGTTTGTGCTAGGGGTATTCATTTTATTGTAATTTTATTCTAACGAGCTGCATGGTCACCGATGGTATCCGTTTTTTCGGACATGTCCGAAAGAACAGATACCACATCTTCTTAATCCAGTGATGTGAGTGCTGTGTAACAGTAAGGTCTTAGAAGGTCAGCGAAGGTCAAAAAGATGACATGAACGTCCATTTACAGAAATTGTTCGAAGCGATGACCATTGGTATAAATGCAGTGCTACAATCTTCTTATGTGGATTGAGTGTTATTCCTTGTCACTTCGGCACTGATCGAAGGACATAGTCTGACAATTCTCTCTCGTATGTCACGAAAATAATAAATATTCGCCGAATACGGTGTATCCATCTTACGTGCGATTGACATGTAAACACCATTCGATGGTTTCGCAATACAACACTAATAAGAACCGTAAGACTAGTACCGTCGAATCAAGCGAATGTGAGTGATGTATTCCTTCGAAGAACAAGTCGATATGCTTCTCATTTACGGAGAATGGCAACGAAATTCAGTGAGAGCTAGAGACTTATACGCTGAAAGATCTCCTCAACGTACTCAACCTACACGTCGTACATTTAAATATGTGTATGATAAATGGAGAACAACTGGATCTTTAACGCATCGGAAAAAAATGGTTCAGATGGCTCTGAGTACTATGGGACTTAACTCCTGAGGAAATTAATCCCCTAGAACTTAGAACTACTTAAACCTAACTAACCTAAGGCCATCACACACATCCATGCCCGAGGCAGGATTCGAACGTGCGACCGTAGCGGTCGGGCGGCTCCAGACTGAAGGGCCTAAAACCGCTCGGCCACTCCGGCCGGTTACGCATCGGAAACACATCCGGTAAAGGAAAGTTACTAACGAGAAAACGGAAATTGGTACTCTTGCCGCTGTGGTTCGATATCCTTGTGATAGTTCGCGTCAAATCGCAAGAGAATCTGGCATGAGCCAGAGTAGTGTTGCTCGTGTTCTGCATCGCCATAAATATCACCCTTATCATATCAGTCTCCACCAAGAATTAACGGGTATGGATTGTATGCGTCGCATTGAATTCTGCCGATGGGCTCAACTTCAGATTCAGATGGATGGCACATTTATGAATTTGATTTTATTTACTGGCGAGGCTACATTCACGAACCATGGAAATGTTAATTTGCGTAACATGCATTATTGGGCAATTGAAAATCCATATTGGCTGCGGCAAGCTGCACACCAAAAACCGTGGTCGGTGAATGTATGGTGTGAGATCCTGGAGGACAGAATTATAGGCCCCTATCTCATCGAAGGAAATCTTAGTGGTAGGAAGTACACCACATTCCTGTAACGAACATTAAGTCTGATACTGTATGAAATACCTTTAGGAACAGAATGTGGTATCAACACGATGGGCGTCCGTCACACTTTTCGCTGATGGCTAGAAATGAATTGCAGAGACAATTCCCAAATCGTTCAAATTCATATGGCTTTAAGCACTATGGAACTTAACATCTGAGGCCATAAGTCCCCTAGACTTAGAACTACTTAAACCTAACTAACTAAGGACATCACACATCCATGCCCGAGGCAGGATTCAAAACTCCGACCGTAGTACAAGCGCGGTGCCAGACTGAAGCGCCTAGAACCGCTCGGTCGCAGGGCCGGCCACAAATCATTGGAGTTGATGCTGGGGAGCTGTGTCAAGGCCGGCTCGTTCGGCAGACTTGACGCCTCTGGATTTTTTCTGGTGGGGATTCGTAAAAGACATTGTTTATAAAGACGTTCCAACTACACCTGAAGATATAGGAGAGAGAATTGTCAGAGCATATGCTTCGATAAGTACCGATGTGATAACGAATACCACTCAGTCCATGATAAGAGGATTGCAGCACTGCATTGATACCAATGGTCATCACTTCGAACACCTTCTGTAAATGGACGCTCACGCCACCTTTGTGACCTTCGTTGACCTTCAAAGACCTTACTGTTACACATCACTGGATTCGTCTCAATAGCCGCTATCAGCAAATAAGTACCAAACTATAGCATCCCATTTAAGTTGACCTTCATATCTCTGACGTGACCCCACCTAGCAACAAAAAATCAACGTCATATTATGTCCCTCGTTGTCCCATGCAACTTTTGTCCCATAAACTTTTCAGCTCCTATCATATTTTCTGAGTTATTCTTGGTGGCAATAGCTAGTGACTCGCCCTGCATAAAGTTTCCATACTCATCATTCATTTCCATAAAGAACTGTTGCAAATGACAGTGAAATAATGCATGCCTCTTCAGAAATTTTACTGTTCATACTACTAATTCCTTACGTGCTGCATGCCTAAGAACATTGCACGAACTACCTCTTGATGTACAGACTAATGAATCCCATCTGCCGATCGCTGTAGTTTTTTATTCTTTCATTGTCAACTAAATCTTTCACCTCTTTCCTCATGGCATTGTAACATCGTTTCATAGCGGGTATAGAGTACCCATGGCTACATTGAGAATTCTTATCCCTCTATTTGTCAGTCCCAATCATTTTTAAAGGTTTGTGACAATACATCACGAGGCTGCCTCTTTATGTGCGAACAGCCACTGGACCTTTGAATGTCCTTCATACCAAAAACAAATAGCGAAGGTTAAAAAGCGCTGACAGCACGATTTCGTCGAACTGAAGAGAACAATGCCGATCGAAAAATGCAGCACCGCAGTGCTAAAGGAAACTTCGCGCTGTACCGCGTGCTACCGAGGACCGACCAAAGCAGAGTGATGTGCCGGGCCTTCGGGCGCCGGCATCCTACACACGCTGGACGCGTGTTGTTTGTTCGGCACGCCGTGGCTGACCCTACACTACAGGATCAAACAGTGACTTAGTATTTAACAAAGGCCATTGACCAGATTGGGCGTAGTAATAGTTCCGAAAAAAATGAAATTACTGACACAGAACAGCAATAAGTGGACATCACTTAATCAGTCTACGGTCTAACAGAACTACAAAGAAAAACAATATATTTAACAACTTACAAACAAAAAAATGGGCAAGTTAAGTTTTCTGCATCTATCATTTTCTGAAGCAAGCCTGAAGTACGTCTTACAGTATGTCCTTAATGCAACTAGACTGGAAGTACTTCCCTTTTAATTGGCGTTACCATACGGAACACTTGGCCGGAGTAAATCTGGGATACACATAACTAATTGGACTCCAGTGTTCAAACGGCAACGTAGCTTCTACAGTTGAAAAACGACATATTAATAACTTTACTCATCATATATCAGTATCAAAGGTAACCAACGCCACCTCCAACAACAATGGTTCATGTCACAAGCAGATAAAAAGACAGAGGGATTATATGAAAATATTGTACAGGTAAAGGTATGTAAAAGAAGATGATAATCTAATAATCATGGGGGAATAGAACGCGGCAATAGGGGAAGGAATAGAAAAAAGAGTAATAGGAGAATCTGGGCTTGGTAGCAATGAGAGAGGAGAAAGACCAGTTGAGTTCTGCAACAAATTTCAAATGGCATAATTAACGAATACATTGTTAAAAATCACAAGAGTCTGAGTTGTACTAGGGAAAGATCTGAAGATACGGCTAGATTCCATTTCTATTAAATCATTGTCAGACAGAGATACCAAAATCAGATACTGGATTGTAAGGCGTACCCAGAAGCAGACTGCATTTTAAAAATGATGAAGAGTAGAATGAAATTTAAGAGAATCGTCTGAAAGAACCAATGTCGAAACAAGTTCAGCATTAAAGCGCTAAGGTATTATGAGATCCGTTTAAAGTCCTCTGAGGTTGTAGATACTTCAATGACGAATAACACAATAGGCAGTCCAGTTGAGTGGAGTAGATATCTCTAAAAAGAACATCTCAGAAATTAAGCTGCCAAAAATAGGTAGAAGGGAGATAATTTTGAAGAAATCTTGTGTAATACAAGAAATCAATTGATCGACGAAAAAAAGCAGTATAAATAATTTCACCGAAATTTAGGGATACAGGAATATGACACTTAGGAATGAAATAAATAGGAAGTGCAGATAAACCAAGGCGACTGGATTGCAGGAAAGCTGTGAGGCAACTCGAAAGAAATGGTCATCAGAAAGATTAGTTCAGCATATAGGAAAGTCAAAACAACCTTCTGTGAAATTAAAAGCAGGGGTAATACCTTTAACAGTGCAACGAGAATTCCATTGTTAAGCGCGGAGAAGTGAGAGGATTTATGGAAAGAATTTGAAGGTCTCTGAAAGGGGGAGGATTTGTCTGATGAGACACGACTTAGGAAGAAATGGGAGCCGAATGGAAGACATAAACTATGCAGTCAGTTTAACAAAACTTTGTGAGTAAATAAAACAGAAGGTTTAGATAACATTCTTCAGTATCTATAAAATCATTGGGGTAAGTGGCAACAAGACGACTATTTAAGTGTGTGTGTAGAATATATTAGTGTTGAGACTTACTATCAGACTTTGGCAAAAAAAATATTCATATAATCCCGAAGAAAACAAGGGTAGGTAAATGCGAAAACCACACACAATCAACTTATTGGCTCAGGTATCCAAATTACTGACATGTATAATGCACAGAAGAATGGAAAACAAAAATAGAGGATATGTCACATCGCGATCAGTTTGACTTTCGAAAAGGTAAAGGCACCAGAGAGGAAATTCTGACTTTGCGCTTGATAATGGAAGAAAACCTGAAGAACCATCAAGGCATGTCGATAGGATTTGTCGACCTGTAAAAAGTGGTCGATAATGTAAAATGGTGTAAGATATTTCAAATTCTGAGGAATATAGCAGCAAGGAATAGGGAAAGATGAGTAATATACAATACGGACAAGAACGAAGATGGAAAAACAAGAATGTAAGACCAGGAACAAAGTGCTTGGGATTACAGAAGTGTAAGGCAGGGGTGCAGCCCTTCGCCCCTGCTGTTCGATCTAGACACCGAAGAAGCAATGACGGAATTAAACGAAAAGAAAATTGAAAACCACGTTGAAAGGATATGAATGATGAGATTCGCCCATGAGCATGAAAGGGAAGCAGTGGCTGGGTAGGGAGTGAGACATGGTTGCAGCCTATCCCCGATGTTATTCAATCTGTATACTGAGCAAGCAGTAAAGGAACCAATAGAAAAATTCGGAGAAGGAATTAAATTCGTGGAGAAAAAATAAAAACTTCGAGGTTTGCAATAATATTGTAATCAGAGACAGCAAAGGACCACGAAGAGCAGTTGAACGGAATGGACGGTATCTTGTAAGGAGCACATAAGATTAACATCAATAAAAGCAAAACGAGAAACGAGGATAATGAAAATGTAGTCGAATTAAATCGGGTGATCCTGCGGGAATTAGATTAGAAAATGAGAGGCTTAAAGTAGTAAAGGAGTTTTATTATTTGGGGAGCAAAATAGCCGATGATGGTCGAAATGGAGGGGATTAGACTGTCTATGGCAAGGAAAGCGTTTCTGAGGAAGAGAAATTTGTTAACATCGAGTATAGATTTAAGTGTCAGGAAGTCTTGTCTGAAAGTATTTGTGTGGAGTGTAGCCGTGTATGGAAGTGAAACGTGGACGATAAATAGTTTGGACAAGAAGAGAATAGAAGCTTTAGAAATGTGATGCTACAGAAGAATGCTGAAGATTAGATGGGTAGGTCAAGTAACGAATGAGGAAGTACTGAATAGCGTTGGAGAGAAGAGATGTTTGTGGCACAACTTGACTAGAAGAAGGGATCGGTTGGTAGGACTTGTTCTGAGGCATCAAGGGATCACCAATTTAGTATTGGAGGGTAGCGTGGAGGGTAAAAATCGTAGAGGAAGATCAAGAGATGAATACAGTAAGCAGATTTAGAAGGATGTTGGTTGCAGTAGTTACTTGGAGATGAAGAGGCTTGCAGCGGATATACGAGGTGCATTCAAGTTCTAAGGCCTCCGATTTTTTTTCTCCGGACTGGAAAGAGATGGAAACATGCGCATTGTTTTAAAATGAGGCCGCGTTCATTGTCATTACGTCCCAGAGATGGCAGCACCGTACGGCAGATGGAATTTTACCGCCAGCGGCGGGAATGAGAACTGTTTTTAATACTTAAAATGGCGACGTTTTCCTTACTTGAACAGCATGCAATCATTCGTTTTCTGAATTTGCGTGGTGTGAAACCAATTGAAATTCATCGACAGTTGAAGGAGAAATGTGGTGATGGAGTTATGGATGTGTCGAAAGTGCGTTCGTGGGTGCGACAGTTTAATGAAGGCAGAACATCGCGTGACAACAAACCGAAACAACCTCGGGCTCGTACAAGCCGGTCTGACGACATGATTGAGAAAGTGGAGAGAATTGTTTTGGGAGATCGCCGAATGACTGTTGAACAAATCGCCTCCAGAGTTGGCATTTCTGTGGGTTCTGTGCACACAATCCTGCATGACGACCTGAAAATGCGAAAAGTGTCATCCAGGTGGGTGCCACGAATGCTGACGGACGACCACATGGCTGCCTGTGTGGCATGTTGCCAAGCAATGTTTGACGCGCAACGACAGCATGAATGGGACTTTCTTTTCGTTGGTTGTGACAATGGATGAGACGTGGATGCCATTTTTCAATCCAGAAACAAAGTGCCAGTCAGCTCAATGGAAGCACACAGATTCACCGCCACCAAAAAAATTTCGGGTAACCGCCAGTGCTGAAAAAATGATGGTGTCCATGTTCTGGGACAGCGAGGGCGTAATCCTTACCCATTGCGTTCCAAAGGACACTACGGTAACAGGTGCATCCTACGAAAATGTTTTGAAGAACAAATTCCTTCCTGCACTGCAACAAAAACGTCCGGGAAGGGCTGCGCGTGTGCTTTTTCACCAAGGCAACGCACCCGCACATCGAGCTAACGTTACGCAACAGTTTCTTCGTGATAACTTTGAAGTGATTCCTCATGCTCCCTACTCACCTGACCTGGCTCCTAGTGACTTTTGGCTTTTTCCAACAATGAAAGACACTCTCCGTGGCCCCACATTCACCAGCCGTCCTGCTATTGCCTCAGCGATTTTCCAGTGGTCAAAACAGACTCCTAAAGAAGCCTTCGCCGCTGCCGTGGAATCATGGCGTCAGAGTTGTGAAAAATGTGTACGTCTGCAGGGCGATTACGTCGAGAAGTAACGCCAGTTTCATCGATTTCGGGTGAGTAGTTAATTAGAAAAAAAATCGAAGGCCTTAGAGCTTGAATGCACCTCGTAGTAGCATGGAGAGCTGCGTCAAACCAGTCTCACCGCAACAACCACCTTCGGAACTTTATAGAGTGTGTCGATCCGAATTTTGCTGTGCCTACACATGCTTGGTTTTGCCAAATCTGGATAGAAACTGCGGATTTGTTTTTGTTTTGTCTCAGACAGCGTGTTTCTAAGCAATATCCATAAATTAAAAGTCTTGTTCTAACAAGAGGCCGGTTCCAGAGCTGGTTCATTAAGCAGGTATAATAACATAGGCGTGTTAGAGCAGAGAAAATACGACCAGATAAGTAATGAGTAAACACTCTTATCCAATTACTACGTAGTTCACCAGATAGGAGACTATCTGTGTGACATACAAGTAAAGCACGTTTCACTTAGTACGAGAATGAAATATTGAATATACTGATTTGCCAAGAAGAAAGAATTTGTTAATTAGAGTGTAGCAGATAAAATACGAATTTCCGACACAGCACATTAATTTTCGCTGACACAGTGTGGTGCAATACTACGAAGTTTACTCGAGGTTTGAGGAGCATATGGTTTACGTACCTGTGGCTGCGATACGAAACGACTTCCTTGGAAAGTTAGATAACATTTATGTTGCTACACCTACATAGAGGATGTCTCAAACCTTCTGGGTCACATTGGAACATATGATAATGGGTCCACAACAGATTATATTGAGATAGGGAGCGAATGGTGACAAATGCATATTTATTGTGTTATAGAAATACACTGCTTACACCGCATCACAACAATGCAGCTCACAGTACCTCTTCAAAGCGACGGCCGCCAGTCTCATTGCATGTATTACAAGAGTGCATGCAATTCTACCGCTCTCTCGCAAAGATCCCGGCTGTCTCGAAGAGGCAGTGTACACCCCCCGATCACCAAACAGACGTACTGTACACAACTTACATTAACCTGTGCTGCATGCACACCACTATCCCTGGTGTCACTTGTCGACTGCATCAGACAGCTTGTGATGTGTCCATGGTGAGGTGTGTTACTGTGTACGAGTACAGTGCATGACACGTAGTCAGATGTGAAACTCACTCGTCACGTGAGTCGACAGACATGCATTTAGAGGTGTGTTGCTGCGCACGATGCATGACGCATACTCGAAGATGGAACTCACTCGTCACGAGAATTGCCAGACATGCCTTTAATGTACAGTGCGGCACAAATGTACAGAGAATACTTCCCCAGCAGTCGTCATCCTAACTGGAAGAAGTTTATCTCCGTGGGTATCAGCTTACGAGAGACAGGGTCGTTCACCCCACAGAGAGCCAGCCAAGGTTCCCACAATAGACATGTCCGACCACCAGGCTTTGAGAAGACGGTGCTGGGTGGTGTGGCCAGCCAGCCAGCAACAAGCACCCGTCAACTTGCCAGTAAAACGCACACCTTGAAGGATGCAGTGTGCAGAGTTCTGGTAGAACAGATGTCACACCCCTGTCATAAAGAGAGTGTGGATGCATTAGGGCCAACGGATTTTGAGCCCTGTGTTCACTTCTGTCACTGCATTGTCCATCGCAGTGTTGTATTGCCAAACTTTGTACAGTTTGTGTTGTTCACGAATGAGGCCTCACTCACCTGTGATAGTGTTTTCAACAGCCGCTACAGCAATGTCTGGAGTGAGAACAATCCCCATGTCACAAACTTCGGTGGCTGCATGCTACGATTCTCTGCCATCGATCGGGTGGTAATTGTCCAAGATCACCTAACAGGACCTTGTTTGCTGCCTCCCGGTTTGACTGGCCCACGGTATCTGGTGTTTCTGCGAGATGTGCTATCACGTTTTTGGAGAATATACGGCTAGTTATGCACGAAAAGTTGTGTTTTCAACACGACGGAGTACCAGCCCACTTCGGTGTTAATGTCCGTGAGCACCTGAACAACATGTACCCTCGTCGCTGGATTGGAAGAGGAGGTCCCAACCCATGACTAGCGCGTCTGAACTCACACCTCAGCACTTTTCACGTGGAGTTACGTCAAGACGTTGGTGTATGAAAGCCCCGTATAAATGGGTGCAGACCTGCTTGTTAGGGTCCAAGCTTCCTGTTTCCTGGTACAACAGACACCGGGGATCTTTGAGAGAACGCGGCAGGACTTCATGCGCTTTAGCCACGCATGCATTGAGACTGGCGATCGTCTATGAGCTACGTAGTTGTCACGTAGTGTACGCTGTGTATGTCCATAGCGAAATAAATGTACATTTTCGACCATCGGTTCCCTGTCTCGATATAATCGGTTCAAATGGTTCAAATGGCTCTGAGCACTATGGGACTTAACTTCTGTGGTCATCAGTCCGCTAGAACTTTGAACTACTTAAACCTAACTAACCTAAGGACATCACACACATCCATGCCCGAGGCAGGATTCGAACCTGCGACCGTAGCAGTCGCGCGGTTCCGGACTGAGCGCCTTAACCGCGAGACTACCGCGGCCGGCGATAATCGGTTGTGGGCCCATTATCATCTGTTTCAGTTTGGCACCAAAAGGTTTGGGATACACTGTATACAGGGTGTAAATGATAACGTTACAGTGTTCAATAGTGCTGTAGAGGAAGTCAAGACGAACAGTCTGAACAGGACACTTGTTGTCTCTCTAATCGAGAGACCACCTCAAACTGGCGTACAAAAACCACCTAAACTGTAGTGCATGCACGTTTTACGAGATTTTCAATATTCTCTCGCTCTCACCGATCACTTTTTAGTCCTAGGCAAAAAAGTGACTAGGACCCTTTTCTAGGAAATTTAATGTACGTTCCATTTAAACTCGTATTTTCCAGTTATTCAAGAGAAAAGCACAAAAGTGACCTTCAAACGCATTGCCACTCCACACTCACCCCTCACCCCACCGCTCAGGAATTTTAGTATGCTGCTCGTGACATTCCCTCATACTGGTGTACAAAAATTTGCGACACTCGAACTATGAGGATTTCCCACAAAATAATCCACTACTTGTTTTTCTCGTCAACAATTCTTTGTCGAACATAATCAGAATTACATACACGAAGAAAGGTGTTTTATCTACACATCCTAGTTTTACAAGTAATCTCCATCCCGTTCTATGGCCTTCCTCCCGCGTGAAATAAGGGCGCGTGTGCCCTGTCGGTACCAATCCTTGTCCTGGTGGCGGAGCCAGTGCTTCACTGTGTGAGCCACTTCCTCATCGTCCTCATAATGTCTTCCACGAATGTCGTTCTTTAATGGCCCAAACAAGTGGTAGTCCGAGGGGGCTAGGTCAGGGCTGTTTTGCGATGCGTTCAGCAGTCCTCAGACTTGTAAGGGGCGGAGCGTTATCGTGTTGCAGCAAAACATCTCCTGTGTTGCTGTGGCGCTGAACTCGGCGAAAGCGCGTCATTAGTTTTCTTAATGTGTTGAGCGCCTCTTGGCATCACATCAATGAGAATCACACCTTTACAGTCCCAGAAGACGGTGATCATGACCTTACTGGCGGAAGTAGTTGCTTCGAATTTTTTTCTTCTGTGGGGAGTGGGAATGGTGCCATTCCACCACCTGTCGTTTTGTTTCGGCCTCATAATGGCGAATCCCGTCACGGGACAAGAAGGCCTCCCCTTCAGCTTCAAAACGTTGTAGCAAATCAAGACAAATGTTTTTTCTGTGTCATTTGTGATCCACCGTTAGACACCGCCGACCCATCTTGCACACACTTTTGAACATCCAAGAGTGCGGATAATTCCATGGACACTTCCTTTGCTGATTGACATATGCAGCGCCAACTGCCGAGTCGTAATGCGTGTGTCCTCGCGAATGACATCATCAGCTCGCTGCAACATGTAAGGTATGACAGCCGTGGATGGTTCAAAATGGTTCAAATGGCTCTAAGCACTATGGGACTTGACATCTGAGGTCATCAGTCCCATACACTTAGACCTACTTGAACCTAACTAACCTAAGGACATCACATCCATCCATGCCCGAGATAGGATTCGAACCTGCGACCGTAGCAGCAGCGCGGTTCCGGACTGAAGCGCCTAGAACCACTCGGTCACAGCGGCCGGCGCCGAGGATGGTCTCCCCGACCGCTGCAAGTCGTGGAGCTCCGCCGAACTGCCTTCTGATGACCTCACCATACGTGCCCAACAACTAACTGTACTTCTGTATGAATGCAGAGTCTCGCGGCGATAACTGAATAAAATGTTCTCGGATTTAAAACCGCGTCAATTGCTTGAAACTACACGAGATTTCGGCCAAGGATTCCTTAGCCATTGTCAGGTGGTGTGACATACCATTTGACAATGGCCAAGGAGTGCTTGGCCGAAAGCTAGTGTACTTTTAAGCAATTGACGTGGTTGGAAACCCGAGAACATTTTATTCAACTGTACTTCTGTCTACAGCAGATGCTCCATAGACTTTGTACAAGCGTTTGTGAACATTCCCCATTTCTCTACAGTGAGAAATTCAATAATGGCACGTTGCTTGTAACGTACATCACCTACAGACGCCATTTTGAAACTTTCTGGGCAGCCTTCGTATTTCCCATAATCCAGTCTTCTTGATCTTCGCTGACTTGGCTATTACGCCACTGGCTTAGTCGGCTATGACCTTTTTTATCAAAAGTAAGTGCCTATAATTATGAATAACGTGGGAAGAGGACAAACGTACAAGAGCAATGCTCAGGACAGGATACGATGGAGAGTCTCCAGATGAAACCTGTCACAGGACAGAGACGCTAAAGAAGCAGAACTTTTTGTGAGTGCTGTACTTTCCTGCCCAGTGACTGGCAGTCCAAACAGCGCTCGCGCCTCCGCCTAGAGACGGAGCTGGTGGGCAGGACGTGTGCCCGGGAAGTACGTTCGTAATCAGCACCAGCATCCGGCAGCACTCGCACGAGGAGTTCCCCACAGCCGTGCCAGAAATAGACGCAAGCGCGGGGTTCGCAAATACACAGCGCGTGACACGCCTCGCCGTCAAAGCAAAAACGACGTCCATCCCCGGCCGCAGAGGAAACACTGAGTCACAGAGTTCTACCCTTCCCTTTTTCCGGGACGACTGCTCCGTACCTACGATATTTCACTGCCTGTGTTATTCTGAATTACGGTGCAAAGTTCCTTTGGACATGCTTGCATGAGATTCATGCCGACTCTGAACCATCAATGAAGTAAAATGTCTCACTTGTACGGGGATATATATAATGGATGTTCGAGTACAGGTTGTGGATGCATGGTTGACGACATACGGAAGTATAGCTCTGGCTGTGAGTCGTGTACGGACAGTCAAAAACCCTGGTGCGGTAGCTCAGCGTGTTCGGTCAGAGGTTTGGCCGCCCTTTGAGAGATATATATATATATATATATATATATATATATATATATATATATATATATATATATATATATATATATATATATATATATAACATGAGTGACTGGATCAACGACGCACTTGGACTTTTCTCATGGGACGTCCGCACCGAACAAATGCAACGAGCAATGTGAGATTTTAAAAAAAAATGGTAAAGCAACCACTCGCTATAAGCGTGAAATCCGGGTTCGTGTCTCGGGCCAGCACAAATTTTCATTGTGGTCATTCTATTCTACAGATGATTTTGTTCATAATCGCAGTTGCGAAGACATTTAATGCTTCGTACATGGTGCAATCACAAAGAAAGCAGGTGTTGACAGATGTGAAAATTACCGAATTATCAGTTCAATAAGTCACGGCTGCGAAATACTAACACGAATTCTTTACAGACGAATGGAAAAACTGGGGAAGATCAGTTTGGATTCCGTAGAAATATTGGAACACGTGAGGCAGTACTGACCCTACGACTTACCTTAGGAGATAGATTAACGAAAGGCAAACCTACTTTTCTAGCATTTGTAGACTTAGAGAAAGCTTTTGACAATGTTGACTGGAATACTCTCTTTCACATTCTGAAGGTGGCAGGGGTAAAATACAGTGAGCGAAAGGCTATTTACAAACTGTACAGAAACCAGATGGCAGTTATAAGAGTCGAGGGACATGAAAGGGAAGCAGTGGTTGGGAAGGGAGTGAGACAGGGTTGTTGCTTATCCCCGATGTTATTCAATTTGAATATTGAGCAAGCAGTAAGGGAAACAAAAGGAAAATTGGGAGTAGGTCTTAAAATCCACGGAGAAGAAATAAAAATTTTGAGGTTCGTCGATGATATTGCAATTCTGTCAGAGACAGCACAGGACCTGGAAGAGCAGTTGAACGGAGTAGACAGTGCCTGGAAAGGAGGATATAGGATGAACTCCAACAAAAGCAAAACGAGGATAATGGGATGTAGTCGAATTAAATCGGGTGATGCTGAGGGAATTAGACTAGGAAATGAGACACTTAAAGTAGTAAATGAGTTTTGCTATTTGGGGAGCAAAATAACTAATGATGGTCGAAGTAGAGAGGATATAAAATGTAGACTGGCAATGGCAAGGAAAGAGTTTCTGAAGAAGAGAAATTTGTTAACATCGAATATAGATTTACGTGTCAGGAAGTCGTTTCTGAAAGTATTTGCATGGAGTATAGCCATGTATGGAAGTGAAACATGGACGATAAATAGTTTAGACAAGAAGAGAATAGGAGCTTTCGAAATGTGGTGCTATAGAATGATGCTGAAGATTAGATGGGTAGAATACATAAGTAATGAGTAGGTATTGAATATAATTGAGGAGAAGAGAAATTTGTGGTACAACTTGACTAGGAGAAGGGATCAGTTGGTAGGACATATTCTGAGGCACCAAGGGATCACTGATTTAGTACTGGAGGACAGCGTGGAGGGTAAAAACCGTAGAGGGAGACCAAGAGATGAATACACTATGCAGATTCAGAAGGATGTAGGTTGCAGTAGGTACTGGGAGATGAAGCTTGCGCAGGGTAGAGCAGCATAGAGAGCTGCATCAAACCAGTCTCTGGACTGAAGACCACAACAACAAACAACTTGGTGCAGCGGTGTAGATTCATTTATCCCACTCTCCTTCACCTGTTTCAGTTTGGTCATGAAACTCCAAATTTTAATTCTTGTGCAGAAAGTTCAGTCCACCTACCTCGTCAGGTTTCTAGAAGTCCACCCCTTTTACTCTGTAAGAATACATACTAATTCAGTTGATAAAAAAGCTGTGTTGCGGAAACACCAAGTAATACCTACAAAACAGACGCCGCATAACTTCAGCTCGATGACAGTACGAGAGTGGTTTGTTGTCTGGTAAATTTCTATGGAAGAACGGAGCATTTTTGTTGCGCCATAGCTTGATTACTCCTAAGATCGTATAAAGAATTTCAATAATATACAGCATACTATTCACTGTTGACAGCCGTCTGAACTGGTTAGTGTGTCGACTACGATTTAAAATGGAGAAAATCTAGTTTTATGCTGTTATTAAACATTTACATTTGAAGTGTTGGACTACGACGCAAATCAAAACAGAACTGCATGAAGTTCATGCGGACTCTGATCAATCATTGAAGACCATTTGCTTTTGTGTTAATGAATTTAAACGTGGTAGGACAAGCACCAAAGACGATGCGCGCTCTAGCCGTCCAGTTGAAGTCGCCACAAGGGAAACCATTGACAAAATCCAGGATATGGTAATGCAAGACCGCCGGAACAGAAATGAGAGGCACCTCAACTGAGCGAGGGCGTAAGATTCTACACGGAGAGTTGGCTATGAGAAAGCTGTGTGCGAGATGGGTGTCGCAATTGCTCAGCTCGGCCAGAAACGCAAGCGGAACAACATTTCAACGTAATGTCTGGCGATGTTCACTCGCAGTCTGCAAGACTTTTTGGGCCGATTTGTACTGTTGATGAAATCTGGATTCATCAGAACACACTACCGTCAAAAGTGTGGACAAAGGCTGGTAAAGTGCACTGGAAAGGCAAAGACCAGTTTGTCAGCTGGTAAAATGATGACCATTCTTTCTTTGGCATTCCTAAGAAATAATCCTCTTACATTGCTTGAAGAAAGGCATAACCAAAATTGGACCCTGTTATGCTTCATTGTTGGATGGTTTGAAACTTGCGTTGGCTGAAAAAAGACCAAGGTTGGCACGCAAAAAAGTGCTCTTCCACCAGTATAATGCAACATCAGCGATAACAATGGCAAAACTGCTTGACATGGGCTTTGAATTGATTCCTCGTGCACCCTACTCACCAGACTTAGCCCCACGTGACTTCTTCCTGTTCCATAATTTGAAACTGCGGCTAGCTGGGAAGAAATTTTTTGTCACATGAGGAAGGGATGGTTGTAGTCAATGAGTATTTTGCAGAGTTTGACAGAATCTGTTTTTCCAATCGGATGAAAAAGCTGGAGGATCGATAGAGCGGGTGTATATCCATCAAAGTCGATACGTAAGGTGCTGTTTATGAAACAAAAATCTTTTCTTGCTTTTTTAGCAGACTTATCAAACCACCTTCGAATCTGCAAGTTGGTAAGAAAATATCGGGTGTTCACGGTTCTATCTATTTGCATAAAGAGGTTTACAGTTCAATTAATTCTCATTTATTTCCCCCTCAAACAAAACAAATAGCTGTCAAGTCCTCCAGCAGTGCCGGAATCCATTATCAATGCATGTTCACTTATACCGTGTTGCAACAATTTTACGCGCGCAAATCAGCCAGAATTACACATTCAACCCGAATATGTTTGACAATCTGAACAGCTGCTGACCCATGGCTATTCATGAGCTACTAAAAGCAGTCGTTTAGTGGTCTTTTTGAAAAGGTGTGCCCACCATAAAGTTTCCTAAATTTTACGTAACACGCCTTGCCTAGTTGGTAAATGACCAGAGATTTCAAACGCAAACAACTGCCAAACTGCTCAACATAAAAAAATCCGAAATTTCGATCTCAAATACTAAGGGAACCAACCAACCAACAAGATTACATAGAGTAAAGGCAAATCAATAACTCTAAATTTACAACACCAAATCTAAAAAATAGCACAGAACAATGTCAAAGCTATCCCCAAAAATGAATTATTAAGTCGTATGCCTCCTAACAAGTATTCTGGCTGCTTTTGTACAAAAGCTTTCACGTAGGGCATACGTAACACGTATCTCACGCCTTCTCAGTATTTTCTCGTGTATACTTTTACATAATTTCCAATAAGGCAAACAGCCATACATTATGTACATTCCCTCTCAAACACTCACGCAACAATACTTATTAAATTGCAATTTTGAAATAATTTCTCTTACATTAGCAAGTTAATAAAGTCAAAACTAAAAAAAAATCTATACAAGCAATTTCCATAAACTGATGCCTTAACCATAATTACAGGTGAAGTTATAAGTAGAGGTATTATAATCCCCAACTTTGTTTCGCATTATTAGAAAAATTATTACCTTTTTAACTTGTGTTTGTATTTCTGAAATATAATGGTATAAAATTTTAACAGTATAGTTTTATTAGCCACTAGAGACTACTTACGAGTTTGAAATAAATTAGATAAAAAATGTAAATGTCCTGTGACTAGTGCCTCCCAACGGGTAGACCGTTCGCAGGGGTGCATGTCTTTCGATTTGACGCCACTTCGGCGACTTGCGCATCGGTGGGGGATGAAATGATGATGATGATGATGATGATGATGATGGAAACACAACACCCAGTCCCTGAACGGAGTAAATCTCCAACCCAGCCGGGAATCGAACCCGGGCCCCCATGATTGACATTCTGTCGCGCTGACCACTCGGCTACCGGTGGCGGACAATTAGATAAGAATTAACAATATTTCTTTATATTCGTAGGTAGTGTGAATATACGCTTCGATCGTACGCTAAACTTATACCCGAAACAATTAGCTACGTTAAACCGGGTAAGAATGTACGGATAATGGAGTTGCAACAAACAGCTTCTGTAAGTCCACATCTGTTCCACCAGTCCCTCACATCCTTACCTTCCTTTTTAGAAAGTTGGGATCCAGTGCAGCTTCACGCCATCCACTGTTTCCACTGGTTTGGTGCTTTCCTCAATTCATTTCTACTCTGTTATAAAGCATATTCATTACACTCAATCTCTTTAGCATGTTAGAGTCTTTGCCAGAACCAAATGTCCAACGTTTCCGGTTTCTTTTTGCCTGTTTTTTCATTGCTCAAGCTTCACATCTTTAGAAGATATACTCCGGGAGCACACTTTCGGGACTTATTCAAATACACATCAACATTAACATTACAGAGCTCTTTTGATGAACGCTTTCTTAGCTTGTGCTTATCTACATGTAGTATCTTTCTTGCTTGATTCATCTTATGCAGTAGTGTTTCCTGCCACCTCCTTTCTTTTTAGTGCTCAGTCGGAGGATTGCCTGTCAGCAGGTTTCTAGTTTTCTCGTCTATCCTCCTCATCTTTTATTTCTATGTGGGAGTTATTCATTTCTATGTGGGAGTTAAAGGCGACATCTTTTATAATTTCATCCGTGTACTTCAGTCGTGGTCTTCCGGCAATTCTTGTTCCTATATAATGAAGTTTTTTCCTTTCCTCAATCCCCAGAGCTCAGGTCTCACTGCCTTACAGTGCCACTCTCTCAAACATACGTTTTCAGAAACCTTTTCTTTTTCGTTTGTAGATTCCTATTTTGTCTTCTGCTTTTTATTCCAAGAACTCTTTGCTTGAACAATTCTGCTTCTTACTTTTTCTTTGCTTCCTCCATTTGCGGTGATCTTGCCTCTTATGTGAGTAAATGAGTCAACTTGTCGCAATAGAGTGTCACATACATGTACTTGTAGTCTGGCTGGCCCCTCTTTCGTCATACACACATCCCCTTTGTATTACACTCATTTGTTTTCTTCCCAACCCTCAGGTAAAACAGCTGTGTCATCATCATCATATCTTTCCCACGTATTCCCACACTTGTCTCGAATTGTTCTCGGCCTTTTTTAAAATGTCTCCTCTGTGTACGGGTTAAAAGATTGCAAGTGATAGTGCACTCTTCTTTTAGAACTGTGCTTCTGCTTGTGTTGAGCTTCCACTAATAACAGCCGTCTCCTTTTCGTAAAGGTTCCGTATCGGCTGGTCTCTGTAATCTATTCATACTTGCTTCAGTGCCACAAATATTTTACCTATTGTTTTTGTGTTTCCTACATGGCAGATGTTTTTAATTTCTTCCACTACTTTAGTGTTCTGAGCTTTAACATTAATGAAGTCGTTCACTCCCTGCCACTACCCTTCTGATTTAATACGAACGCCTATGTTCTCGATGTTGACTGCCGTATACATACAACTACTCTATACCGTAATACTAGTCAGCATTTTCGCCTCACAATTTATTTATTGTTAACAAGTAAAAAAAACTATAATGTTACGTCCTGATTTTGCACAGTGGATGTTACGAATATCATTCTCACCATCTGGTCAGTGTAATCTTCATGTGATTTGTGATAGTTTTTATTACGACCATCTCTTTCTTCGTTTCTTTACACAGATATTAATTACTTGTAAACATTGACAATAACAGCAACAGTCCATTTGGGGTACAAAATAATACGCTAATGCCAACTGACCTAAATTCTCCTCCATGACCGTACTTGCCAAATCACATATTAGCATTGGCGTCTGACTGGAGACAGTCTAGCTTGAATCCTAATAGAGCTAAAGCGTTTATATTAGCGCATTTAGCTGAACAAGTGCGAGTAGCGGTGCTGGGACTTCCATAAGGAGACAGAGCGCTATATTCATGACTGCAGTGTAAATAGTCTTATGCACCGTTGACTGTAATTGGACTACAGACAGGAAAACTAAAACCGAAGGCCTGTTCATATTTCTGACATGAATAACCCACTTTGCGAATAGTAATTTCTATGTGAACAGCAAAATCAGTTCAAATTATAAAAAATGTATGTATGTTCCACCACATCTCCTTCTAAACCACTGTGCTGATTTCAACCAAATGTGGTGCACATATCATTTACTGTCTGTAAAGAATCTCTGGGACGGGGGAGGGGGATAAGAACGACCCATCTATCAAAGAAGTGAGGGTGAAAAAGCAGTGTAGCCCACAACGCCAGAATACCCTTACTTCAGTTACCTATTATTTGAGAATGAGAGCATTTAGACTTGCAACAAACTTCACTCGTAACTACAAACCTTTACGAAAATTTTCCTCGCGGACAGTCACCACAAAATAATGAAAGAAAAAAAATTGTCACTCACTACATTTTCCCTGCTTATGCAGTAAAACTGCCACATGGAACATTGCGTGTTAATTCATTACTTCTTTACTACTAACTACATTTGCGGCACAGTTTACAGGCAGTATTCACATATACCACTGACTGTACCATCTTCGTACGACTCTTAGTTCAGAAGATACGACCTCACAAAAACTGAATGCGTGAAAAACTACCACATCGTGCAAGACATCTAAATTTATTACTTTGTTGCTGCTATCTCTGTTCGCAACACTTTTCGCAGGTGGTATCCACATTTGCCACTGAATGTACCTCCAAAAATATGTCACTGAAGGACACACAGTGTAATGAGATGCGTGAAAACCTGTCACATAATGCACGACGTTTTCATTTATTGATTCTTTTTGCTATTAACTCTATTCGCAACACATTTCGCAGACAGCGTACATGTATGCCCTTGAATGTACCTAGAAAGAGATATCATTTTACGACAAGTAGTTCAGGAGATATGATGTCATAAACACTGAGATGCGTGAGAAACCACACCGTTGTGCATGACGTTTTAATTTATTACTTCATTACTATCCAGCTTTATTCACAACACATTTCGCAGACAATAGGCACATGTACCACTGGATGTACCCTGTGTGATCAAAAGTATCCAGACACTCCCAAAAGCATGCGTTTTTCATATTAGGTGCATTGTGCTGCCACCTACTGCCAGGTACTCCATATCAGCGACCTCAGTAGTCATTAGACACCGTGAGAGAACAGACTGGGGGCTCCGCGGAACTCATGGACTTCGAACGTGGTCAGGTGATTGGGTGTCACTTGTGTCATACGGCCGTACGCGAGATTTCCACTCTCCTAAACATCCCTAGGTCCACTGTTCCCGATGTGATAGTGAAGTGGTATCGTGAAGGGACACGTACAGCACAAAAGCGTACAGGCCGACCTCGTCTGTTGACTGACAGAGACCGCTGATAATTGAAGACATCTAGCCAGAGCATCACACAGGAATTCCAAACTACATCAGGATCCACTGCAAGTACTATGACAGTTAGGCGAGAGGTGAGAAAACTTGGATTTCATGGTCGAGCGGCTGCTTATAAGCCACACATGACGCCGGTAAATGCCAAACGACACCTCGCTTGGTGTAAGGAGCCTACACATTGGACGATTGAACAGTGGAAAAACGTTGTGTGGAGTGGCGATCCGATGGCAGGGTGTGGCTATGACGAGTGCCCGGTGAATATCATCTGCCAGCGTGTGTAGTGACAACAGTAAAATTCGGAGGCGGTGGTGTTTTGGTGTAGTCGTGTTTTTCATGGAGGGGGCTTGCACCCCTTGTTGTTTTGCGCGGCACTATCACAGCACAGGCCTACATTGATGTTTTCAGCAACTTCTTGCTTCCCATTGGTAAAGAGCAATTCGGGGACGGCGTTTGCATCTTTCAACATGATTGAGCACCTGTTCGTAATGCACGGCCTGTGGCGGAGTGGTTACACGACAATAACATCTCTGTAATGGACTGCCCTGCACAGAGTCCTGACATGAACCCTATAGAACACCTTTGGGCTGTTTTGGAATGCCTGCTTGGTGTCAGGCCTCACCGACCGACATCGATAGCTCTCCTCAACGCAGCACTCCGTGAAGAGTTGGCTGCCATTCCCCAAGAAACCTTCCAACACCTGATTGGACGTATGCCTGCGACAGTGGAAGCTATCATCAAGGCTAAGGGAGGGGCAACACCATATTGAGTTCCAGCATTACTGATGGAGGGCGCCAGGGACTTGTAAGTCATTTTCAGCCAGGTGTCCGGATACTTTTGATCACAAAGTGTATCTGCAAAATGATAACATTGGAAAATTTGGTAATTTGTGGTAAGGTCTTATGGGACCAAACTGCTGAGGTCATCGGACCCTAAGATTACGCAATACTTGATCTAACTTAAATTGACATACGCTAAGGTCAACACAAACACCTTTGCCGCGCTGACCGTGACAAGACGCCGTAGACCGCGCGGATACCCCGCCCGGCGATAACATGTATAGCACATAGTTGAGATACGACGTCATAAACGTTAAGCTGCGTGAAAATGAAAATGCGAAATTCGCTAGACATACAGGTGAAATATATGTACGAATACGCGTGAAATATGTTAAATATGTGTGAAATATATGTCACATGTGTGAATGCGAGTAAAACTAGGGTAAAAAATCTCACCAGCCTCTAGTTGGGGTGATAACGTGGACAGATGGAGAGAGAAGGAAGTACTATGTGATAGACAGAGAGGCACAGGAAAGAGGAGGAGATGAACAGGAAAAGGGGGAAGAGGAGGAGGACAGAGATGGGGAGGAGGAGATGCACTAATAGAAGATTGGAATAAATAAATACCCAAGTTTTTCAGGTAGTGATAACATGAAACTACATTTTGTGCATCTATTGCACCATTCAGTTTCATATCAGAACGTATTATAACAATAAAGTCCGGAAGGGTCTCTCAGTCATATGTCTGTGAGAACTGAGAAGTATATTTGTTGTTTTAAATGGGTGGAGGCAAGCTACATACGACTTTAAAGAGTCTCACAATGTCTGAATAATTTTAGACAAAATGGCTATACAGCCACGGCGACGGATTGTCAAAAACTGACCTTGGTGCAGTCGAAGTCGCTTTTATATTTCTTCTTGGTGACTAGTTTCTGTTCAGCCACCTTCAGGCAAATGTTCTTGACGAAATGGTTGCTTTTAGCAGCATTAATGAAGTAGTGTCAAGTGAATATCTTATGGCACAACTTGTGTTACAATTTGAGTTGAGTGCATTGCTCAATACGACTACCATGATTTAAGTTTTTCACCGTTAATGGAAAAAATTCAAAAGCGTCGTTCAATATGTCTCGGGCAAGTACGCTCCGAGCAAGGTCGTAGGGAATGGGAAAGAGCCACCGTGGGGTAAAAGCCGTGTGATAAAAGTACTGCGTAAACAAAGAGACTGTCATATATTCAAGCAAAGTCAGAACCTAGTTGACAAACAAACACTGAACGAAGCGCAAATGAGGGTAGGAAGAGCAAAGAAAGAGGCGTTCAGTGACTTGGAAAGTAAAATTTTGTCAACGGATCTCACAAAAAACCCTAAGAGGTTTTGGTCTCACGCAAAATCAGTAAGCGTTTCGAAACCATCTATTCAGTCACTTAGTGACCATAATGGCACCAAAACGGAAAATGACAGGGAGGAGACGGAAATACCGAATTCGGCTTTCCGAAACTGTCGCACCGCTGAATATTGTAACAAAGTCTATCCTTTCAGTCATCGCTCGAACTTCGAGTAACTGATCATGGAACTATAAACGGCTACAATCGCTTTGTAGCGGGAAGGCATCACGAGCAAATGAGAAGTGTAAAAGATCTGCAGAGATTATGTGAAAGAACTTACTACCCTTCTAGCAGTAATTTATCGTATATCGCTTGAGCAACGAGGGGTACCTAGCGACTGGAAGAAAGCACAGGTGAGTTCAGTTTTCAAAATGGGTCGTAGAACAGACGCACATAATTATAGGCCTCTTCCGTTGACATAATGTGTTGCAGAATTATGGAACATTTTTTATGGTCATGTATTGTGGGTTCCTGCCCACTCGTCTCGTATCTGGTGCCTAAAGGATGCTGTCTTCTCGGAAGGCTATACAACCATTCGAGCAAATATCATTAACAGTTTTTATTAGAATAAAGAATATTGACAATACTTAACTTTGAATTTACAACGGTGTCGCAAGCGATGGACGACATTCAAACAAGTAATGGATATAGATCAGGCGTCATTGCTATCCTAGTGCTCTCCACTAAACCGTCTAGTACTCTCTGATACTGTCCTGGTCTGCTAGCTGTGTGAATACTGTCCGGCCGAGGCTGGCAGGAGCGGCGCTTGTGTTCTCTTCCGCTAGAGTCCGCTCCTGTCGTGGTACGGTCCTTGTCAGCGGGCCATTAGCTGACGTCGTCTCCTCGCCTTCTTTGCTCTTGCGATCTTCGTCTTCGTGCCGGCTTGTGTCGATACGCCGGAACATGTTTTATAAGCTTTTTGGAGAACGAGAATCTCCTCTACAAAAATCAACATGGATCTGCAAACAAAGATCTTGCGGAACTCAGCTCGCTCTGTTCCTCCACGAGATCCACAGCGTGGTAGACATCGGCGCTCGGTCGGTGCCAAGTTCCTCCAGCTCGGGAAGGCATGTGACACCGCGTCTCGCACTGCAGTTTAGTGAGAAAAATACGAGCTTAAGGAATATCGGGCCATATTTGCTACTGGATTCAGGACTTTTGAAGCAAAAAGTCTCTTTATATGCTTCAAGTGATTCAAAGGAATCTGCCACTTCATCTAACTGGGGTGAAATTACATTAGGTGTTCCACAAGGTTCGATCATGGGTCTTCTCCTGTTGTTGATATATGTGAATAACCTCCCTTCTTATGTGAAACAAGATGCTGAACTGACACTGTTTGCTGATGATACAAGCATAATTATTAATCCAGTAAAAGAAAATCCTTTAGAAAATGATACGAATAAGGTCTTTGGAAAAGTTATTGATTGGTTTTCTGCGAAAGGGCTCGCTCTAAATTTTGAAAAAACCCAGTACATCCAGTTTTCTGCTGCAAAAAGTATAATTCCTTCAATAAACATAACACATCAAAAGAAGTCAGTAGCCAGAGAAAAGCATACTAAGTGTTTGGGTGTACATATAGATCAGAATCTTAATTGGAAAAGTCATATTTTGGATCTCCTAAAGCGACTAGGTTCATCAACTTTTGCAATCAAAATAATTGCCAATTTTGAGGATCTAGAAATTAGTAAGCTAACATACTTTGCATACTTCCACTCTCCGATGTCATACGAAATAATATTCTGGGGCAACTGAGAACTTGGGCAAAAGGTATTCACTGCTCAAAAGCAAGTAGTTAGAATAATGTGTGGGGTTCATAGTCGCACATCGTGTAGGCATCTGTTTAGAAGGTTAGGAATTCTTACAACTGCTTTACAGTACATTTACTCAGTAATGAAATTTTTCCTAAACAATATGGACCAGTTTAAAATCAACAGCGACATTCATGATTACAATACCAGAAAAGAGAAAGACCTACACTATTCTTTAGTTAATCTGTCTTTGGCACAGAAAGGGGTAAACTATGCTGCTATAAAACTTTTTGATAAATTACCAGATGAAATAAAATGTCTGACAGACAGCAGTAATAGTTTCAAAAACAAATTGAAATCATACCTCCTTGACAACTCCTTCTATACCATAGATGAATTCTTGAAAATGAATAAATAAATCTGGAGATATAATATATGCATTTTGTGCTATTTAAGGGAATGGGATAGATAATAGAAATATTTAGGTATAACACTATAATGTAAAAAAAAACTTGTTTCCTGTGCGCATTTGACACGTTCCACATCATAACATTTTTTCCGTGCTATTGATCAATGGAACACGTAACTAAAAAAAAAAAAAAAAGAAGACATAACTCAGCACGTCGCTCTTGTTGTTGTGGTCTTCAGTCCTGAGACTGGTTTGATGCAGCTCTCCATGCTACTCTATCCTGTGCAAGCTTCTTCATCTCCCCGTACCTACTGGAACCCACATCCTTCTGAATCTGCTTAGTGTATTCATCTCTTGGTCTCCCTCTACGGTTTTTACCCTCCACGCTGCCCTCCAATACTAAATTGGTGATCCCTTGATGCCTCAGAACATGTCCTACCAACCGATCCCTTCATCTAGTCAAGTTGTGCCACGAACTCCTCTTCTCTCCAATTCTGTTCAATACCTTCTCATTAGTTATGTGATCTACCCGTCTAATCCTCAACTCTTAACGGAACAAAAGCGACAAATGTAAACGTAATTTCGGGTGTACCTCAAGAAAGTGTGATAGTGCCGTCGTTGTTTACAGTGTATGTAAATGATCTAGTAGAGAGCATCGGAAGCTCTTTAAGACTGTTCGCAGATGATGCGGTTGTCTAGAAGAAGGTAGCAACGCCAAAAGTCACTAATGATTTGTAGAATGGTGCAAGAGCCCTGAACGTAAATAACTGTTATATATTGGCGCACATAGGAAAAGAAATAGAGTAATGTACAACTGCGCTATTGATGACAAATTCCTGGATCCAGTAGCCACCATAAAATGTCTAGGTGTGTCTGTCCAGAGCGACGTTAAGTGGGATTGCCACATAAAACTAAGAGTAGGATAAGCAGATGCGAGACTGAGATTTTTAGGACGAATGTTAAGAAATGCGTCCACAGAAGAGGTAGCTTACAAGGCACTTGTTCTAACGATTCTTGAGAATGTTTATCAGTCCGGCACCATTGCAAGATAGGACTGTTATTAAGAGATAGAGAAGACCCAACGAAGAGCACTGCGTTTCATCTCAGGACCCCTTAGTCGAGACTAGAGCGTTACAAAGAACCTCAACGAACTCCAGTGGCAGGCGTTACCAGGATAGGCGTCGTGCGTCACGGAGAGGTTTACTTCTGAAATGTCGAGAGAGCACTTTCCGGAAAGAGTCAGACAACATATTACTTCCTGCCGCACACATCTCGGGAAATGACCGCGACGAGAAAATTAGAGCTAATAGAGGAGAGCGGGGTAACACCGCTCAGCGGGGTAATACCGTGCACCGCTATTTCCAGTTTTCTAGAGGGAGTAGAGAGAGCTGCACAATGCTGGCGCATAGCGGAAGGAACTACAGCCATATCCAGAGAGGTCGTGAGCTTTCAACAGCACAGTCGTTTTCGAAAATTGGTTTCATTTGATTTCGACTGTTTTGTTATAAAATCAGCAGATCACGAATGTGGAGGTAAACGAAGATGTTAATAGTGACAATATTTAAAATAGCTCGATTTAATTGCGCATTTCTTGAACTTGTTTTCAACATCAAATGTTAGCAGTTAAACATTGTGGTTGTTGGGTTAGAATTAAAAATGCTGGATCATGTTGTCACGGAGCAATACAGCGCAGGATGCATGGTATTGCCCCATGCTGAACGCTGTTGTCGCATATGGCAATTTGTTTTAGTATTTTCGTGAATCATATTTTTGGAAGAGTGTGCCATCTTACAAGTTGTATGAGAAAAAGTCAGAATGGCTGAAAGGGAGAAAGGGTGGACGAAACATGAAATGAATTGCCCACTCCACCATGTTACAGAAAATGGAAAGCCACAGAGAGGAGCTGCAAGATTGTATGAAATACCTTTTTCTACTTTAAGAGATAGGTTACAAACTGGAGACTGTTCTAAAGTAGGGTACAACTTACTAAGTGACCAAACTGAACCGAAAAACAAATTTTTCCTTCAGAACTTCGAAGGTTTACTAGTTCAAAACAAGTAACCATCAACGAACCCTACACCACCTCCCCAACCCCCATCCCCCATCCCTCTCCTTACATCCTAACTACACTGATATCAATGTAAACAGAGTAAAACCTGGACTACATATCTAAATGGTAAAGCACCATACTGTTAACATAAATCAGCGCTTTTATACATATTACCTCTAACTAAAACATACAATCTGCCTTTACTAACATTCCGTATCACGTTAATATAAGAATAGAATTAAGTCAACAGTTCATTTGCACTTTTGCTCTAGGTTTTAAATATTAAGTGTACGCTCATACAAACAGCTTAAGTTCATTACAAACACTGTAGCTTCTATACACACTACCTTTAGCTAAATCTACTCTTATTATTATTCCAGATCATATCACTATGAGAACAGAAATAAGACAGCAGCTCATGTGAAGGTTTGTAATTGTTTTAAAATTTAAATATAAAGTGCATAATCATACAAACAGCTGTATTGCAGATACTGTAACGCTGCATTATTTTATTCCTGGGCATTCATGTTTATGCCAATCTTGATTAAAAATTTGCTCATAAACTGACTGTATTATACGTTGATATACGATTAGAAATAAGACAGCAAATCAATTGAAGTATGTTCTTGTAGTAATTGATTTATTTGTTTATTTTATTTTTTTGCTCTCATGTTATCCAGTCTGATTAAAGTATTTGTCTTTATACGGACTTTAATACATGTAAACAAGAACAAATTACATCTCTGAACAAAGTAGGCCTATGCCATACCATTTTGTCAAGATCTTTGTCACAAGCAACAGTTGTATAGCACATGCTGGATGCTGGCAAAGTTTCCCTGCCACAGTGTAAATAAATACAGATTGTGTAGAAGTGTGTGAAGTGACGTATCAACCGGCCATCAAAATGGAAGCAGACAGATGGATACTAACGAAAACAGCCGCCCATACTGTCGCACTGAGTAAAAAATTAAATTTTGCATCCATATCGACAGATAAACAATACTCACGGCGATACATTAAAACGTGTTTCATCTTCTTCTCACAGAGCCCGCAACCAGTATTATGCTAGAAGTAGTGATGTAACTTCCAGAAAACCATCTGAAGATGAACCTGAAAAGGTTCGAAAACCGGTTCATGGAATAATAAATAAATATTTAAAAAAGTGACTCGTAGCAGTTTTATGTATTTACATTCAGTTAACAGTCACAGGTTCTAAAATATCCGTAATGGATAAGCTTAAAATAATCAGCATGATTTTAATAAATCATCCAAAATGACTGGAAAGGATTGGCTCACTGAGTTTCTTACAAGAAATCCGTTAGTCAGCGTTCGGAAACAAGAGGCTACCAGTCTTAATCGGATCTCAGCTTTTAACGCAAGTGAGGTTAAACCTTTTTCCTCAAACCTCACCGTTGTAATGGACGTCCAAAGTGCCCCTAGAATTTACAACTTTGATGAAATGAGAACATCAACAGTTCAAAAACCAGGAAAAATTTGAGCACCCAAAGGAGCTAAACACATTGGCTCAGCAAGAAGCTGGGAGCGTGTGAAGAACGTTATAGTGTGCTGTACCATGAGTGCCAGTGGGGCATATCTGCCTCCCATGTTTATTTTCCCTCGCCTTAGGATGAACCCTGCCCTACAGAGGGTGGTGCCACCAAATTCAATATATGGATGTACGAAGAATGTAAAAAAAAAAAAACTTGTTTCCTGTGCGCATTTGACACGTTCCACATCATAACATTTTTCCGTGCTATTGATCAATGGAACACGTAACTAAAAAAAAAAAAAAAAGTGACCAAAGATCTCTTCCCACAGTCGCTGAAGCATTTTTTTAATTTTAACAAGACATCTAAGGATCTAAGGACCACACCATTCTTTTCATTTCAGACAACCACATTAGCCATGTGTCCCTAGAAGCCTACAACTTTTGCAAAGACAATTAGTGATAATACTACAACCTCACTGTTCTCACAGACTAAAACCTTTAGCTGTGGCCTTGTTCAGCAGCTTGAAGGATTCATTTAATCAAGAATGTGACAATTTTATGAAGTCTAGTGCCCACCAGAAAATAACACACAGCAAAACAGGAGTTTTCCCTCTAGATCCTTCCAAACTTAGTGTCGACGAATTCGTGCTTTTGCACCTAGACGAAGGGACAGCTTTAAGATCACAGGTTGTAGAGGATGCCAACGATAGAAATGATGGAAGTTACGAGACAGTTGTGCTTTGTTCTTCAAAGGCAGCGAGTGGTGTCCTCGATGATATAGACAAAGACTCAGGGGATACAATTCAAAGGTATTTCTCCATTAGCAGGCCCTCTTACACTGAAGAAAAGAATCAGACAACAGCGCTCATCAGTTTTCACTTTGAGTCCTAACGAAGTTACTTTTAAGAGAGTAAAAAAGCAAAATTAAGAAAGACAAAGAAAAGGTGGATTATCTTAGGAAAATAGAAGCTAAAGCCTAAGGGAAAAAGCATGTTCAGAAATTCTGCATCAAAGATAAGACCTCAGCAACCTGGCGTAATGAAACGTCGACGGGACATTTCTTTTGAGTCTTCGTCAGATGATGATTTAGCCCCACCATTGTCCAAACCGTGTAGTGACAATGAGATGGATGACACTGACCCTTTCGGAGAAACTACTGTTGCAAGAAATATTGGAACATTTACTGACATCGATTCCGTTTGCCTAACCCGTGCAGAGTTTGGGAAGAACGGGGAGCTGTGATTTCGATGCGCGATTTGCAGTGGATGGGTTGTTTCAGAGAGTAGTGGATGTGATACCGCTGAAAAGTATTTTATGTGCTACGTTGTATTGTGTCTTACAGTACACTGTATTACCCCATCCCTTGGGGTAATACCGTGCAACGCAACGTTTTTGTAAAACACCTATAGAAATGTAAACAGGTTTAATATACCAAATATGGAACCATTAATGTATAGGGAACTGATTACTTGACAAAATATAATGCTCACCATTTCAGTTGAGCTCGAAAAATAACAAATATTTTAAAAAATGGCTTAAGTGAACGGTATTTGTCCGCTCGTGCTATAGAACCTTAGCGACAATCGTCCTTCCTAAGAGCTGTTCGCGAGTGGAACAGGGAAGGGAGCATCTGCTAGTGGTACCGGAAGTACCCTCTGTCATTCACCGCCAGGTGTCTTGCGGAGTTCTGACGTTGATGTAAATGTTACACCGTGCTTTTGTACGTCAGTTTTCTGCTATATTAACTGATCCCTGGCGTTTCTATATTCTGCGATACATCGCTTCCTTCTTAATGCTGCAGCACTTGCTACCGTCCTTCACATCATCCAGGATGTGAAATCGCTTCTTCCTTCGCGTTCTCTTCCATTACACATATTCCACCAAGAGCGTTTTCATAAGTCCTCCATTCTTTCTTAAAGTATGTCCAGTCCAGTTTCTTTTACTTCTTTTTATCACATTCAGTAATAGTATTTGCTCTCCCACTCTTCTCAGAACCTCTTTATTTTTCATTCTGTCCGTGCAATTTACTCTTTGCACTCTCCGCTATCACCACAAGTCAAAAACCTGTTAGTTCCTTAGTGTCCACGTTTCAGCAACATACAGGAGGCCACTACGAACAAAACATTTCATTAATCTTTTTCTTAGATCTTTGTTCATATTGCTGTAGAAAACTGTTCTTTACTTACAAAATGCCTCTTTCGCCATTGCATCTCTGCTATCCTGCTTTTAATTTCTATGCTGCTCTTCTAGTTAGTTTCTTTCTTGTTTCGGAAGTATTTAAAGCTTTGCGCATATTCTAATATTTTTCCATTCACCGTTATCTTTGCCCTTTAATTTCCGGCTTGTGTCGCCATATCATGTAATTCTTTTTCGTCTGTTGCTAGAAGGACCATGTCATCTGAAAACACCTAACACCTTATTTTTCTTCTTTTAATTTTTGCCCCATACGAGGAGTTTACACTGGAAAGGATGGGAAACAGACAGATTTTGTATACGTAACCTGATATAAATTTATGAAAATATTTCACGATATAAATATGTATAATGGCTTCACGTGCTTAATCGGGTGATCCTGAGGGAATTAGATTAGAAAATGAGACACTTAAAGTAGTAAAGGAGTTTTGCTATTTAGGGAGTAAAATAACTGATGATGGTCGAAGTAGAGAGGATATAACATGTAGACTGGCAATGGCAAGGAAATCGTTTCTGAAGAAGAGAAATTTGTTAACATCGAGTATAGATTTAAGTGTCAGGAAGTCGTTTCTGAAAGTATTTGTATGGAGTGTAGCCATGTATGGAAGTGAAACATGGACGATAACTAGTTTGGACAAGAAGAGAATAGAAGCTTTCGAAATGTGGTGCTGCAGAAGAATGCTGAAGATAAGGTGGGTAGATCACGTAACTAATGAGGAGGTATTGAATAGGATTGGGGCGAAGAGAAGTTTGTGGCACAACTTGACTAGAAGAAGGGATCGGTTGGTAGGACATGTTTTGAGGCATCAAGGGATCACAAATTTAGCATTGGAGGGCAGCGTGGAGGGTAAAAATCGTAGAGGGAGACCAAGAGATGAATACACTAAGCAGATTCAGAAGGATGTAGGATGCAGTAAGTACTGGGAGATGAAGAAGCTTGCACAGGATAGAGTAGCATGGAGAGCTGCATCAAACCAGTCTCAGGACTGAAGACCACAACAACAACAACAACAACAACGGCTTGACTGATATACAGACATCATGCAGCGCTCGAGAATTTAATAAGAGTAAAGGAGTCTTCGTTGCATCCTACCCATGGATGTGCTGTTGAAAATACAGGCGCGCGTAGTTATGTAAAAGAGACATGTCAAATGTAAATATTTCCTTACCTATCTTCTACTCTGGAGTTTCAGTAATTAATCTGTTGAAATAATCAGTAATTAAGATATTATTATAAAGTCTCTTATCGAATAACGTTTAAGAGTAGTCTCGTTCGAAAACTATGCGTAGTATCTTTACAGATATTTCCACAGGCTAGATGAGGTACAGTCTTAATTAGCAACATAATATCGTACTGTATAGTTTATTGCTTCATGCCTGTATCGGTCGTCCACACAACTTTCGTCCACTGTGGTCTACTAGATACTATGACGTAGCAATGACAAGGCCAAGACAGCCAGTGATTTCTTTACATCCGATCAAAACTTACGACTCGTGAAACAGGCACAAATTTTAGGCACTGACCTATGTGGGGCACAGATTGACTTATAGGTGGCAGTTTCAAAAACGTCATTATTAATTAAAATATTTTAATCGATTTAGACAGCGTTATTTGCAAAAACCCACAGTGATTTGCAGACTCATTCAGTGAATTTAATTCCTTTATTACTGTATTCCGCCAAAGGCCTTTCCGCAGTGGTAACACCGGTTCCCGTCACATCACCGAAGTTCAAGCGATGTCGGGCTTGGCTAACAGTTGGATGGGTCACCGTCCGGGTCCGCCAAGTGCTGTTAGTACGTGGGATACTCTCAGCCCTTGTAAGGCTGATTGAGGAGCTACTTGACTGAGAAGTAAATTCATCAGTCACGAAAACTGACAACAGGCAGGAGAGCGGTACGCTGACCACATGCCCCTCCGTATCGACATCCGGTGGCGCCATTCTCTGTGGATGACACGGTGGTCGGTCGGGGCCGTTGGGCTTTCAAGGGCTGTTCGGACGGTGTTTGTATTAATACATTCCTTACATATGTTATAGGACTATTCAAAATGATTGTTGGGTGGAAAACAAAGTAGCTGACTGCAATAAAATTTGTTGTTAAAATTGTACTTTTCTCTGCTGTCTACCGCACATGACAAACATGAATAAATACACTACTTTCCCATCTCTTTCAAATCGGTTGTTTGGCTGTGCAATCGTCTATATGAACATAATTAGCTCGGTTAATCAATTAACGTAATTACTTCCTGGATATTAACTCAGAACAGGACTGAATGACCACGGCAGAGATTATGCAACTTAAATATTATTTTCAGGAAGCTTGTAAAAATTGTCGAAAAATCATGGCTACACACAACTGTATTAATGTTTACTACAGAACCATTTTCAGTCATCTTCAAGAGTATTATAACATCGTAATCAGATGCGCGACAACCCAGCGCAACCATCAAACAAGACGTCACAAGAATGAAATTTTCACTCTGCAGCGGAGTGTGCGCTGATATGAAATTTCCTGGTAGATTAAAACTGTGTGCCGGATCGAGACTCGAACTCAGGACCTTTGCCTTTCGCGGAAAAGCGCTCAAGCGATTGAGCTGCCCTTCTCACGGCACTTGCTCATGAAAGGTAAAGGTCCCGAGTTCGGGTCTGGGTCCGGCACACAAGAAGGTTAACATGTCACAAGCAAACACCTCCATTTAATTATAGATCATGAGCATATAGAGCATGCATTTGTGGCGAAGCAGATGGCAGTACTGTTGTGAAGAATAGTTAATTATTCGGTTCTGGAAATAATCTGCCGGTTTTGCTTGCTCGAAGTGTAAGTAATCAGCTGTACGATAACTCAGGTCAATGAGGAAAGGGTCAACTAGGAACGTGTGACGTCTCCGGGCAAGACATTAGTAAAATCAGTGTAATATATGCAAAAAACACTTATCTGTGTTCTTATATTTCATTTCTGTATGAACAGTTATCGATTATGTGCATTCTGTATAAAATAAATAATCATTTTGCATTTTTATGTTTGTATAATATTATGTATGTCAATTTTGCAAATAACGTCTGTGGTCGGCGAGTGTGGAAACCGACGCAGACAATGATAATTATATATATCAACAAATTAAATTCCTCAAATAGTGGAGGATTAGACATTACACTCTGTTTTATCGTAGCCGTGAGTGTTTGCTGTAAGAGCCTCGAACGCTTAGTTCGCTTTCATTTGTTATTTGATCGAGAACGACGCCATTGGGCACTGATGTACAGAAAAGGTGTTGTAATGTTGTTGCTTTAATTTATTCTGCAAGCGGTGCTGCTATTCAAGACCATAAAAGTGGGTTAAAACCTGTGAGCTGTCTGGGGAAGTTAACCTTGCATTACTGCGCAACTGTTTCAGCAGGTATCCAGTCTAGCTTACCAAATTCCCAACGAGACTAACATTAATTATAATCTTTTAATAGTCATACGACAACGGGTGATATAAATATAAAAAGAGAATTTAAATAAAAAGAAATAAATCAGTTTATATTTGGAAATTTATTTTAACATTGATCATTGAAATTTCAGCATATTAAACTTGAGTCATAACTAAGCTGGTGCCTTATTTAGGAGTGTGAAAATGTGAGTTTGTAATCTTACAGAACAGATCAAATAGGGAGCCAAGATTGGGAGACTACATACAACACCGCATTCATAAAATAACACACGAAGAACATTGTAACATATCCAAGAGGAAATTAACCACAACCAACTGATCCAATTTTCACCCAAAGAAGTTACGTTCGTAGCGCAATCCTGTCCATCATGTAATTACCACACACTGGTATACTAAATTCATACAAACTCTCTGTGAAATCTTCCCGAAAAGAATAGCTGAGAGCTACTTTGATGATTACACCACATGCTTCACGTGGTCAACTTGGTTTACACAAAGAGTGTAACTCCACCATAATTTTGATAATTAAAATAAATTAGATCGAAAAGCAATTTACAAAAGAAAAACCTCGAACTGGTTACTATCATCTTACTATTAACCTGATGGGTCAAACAATTGGATAAGCACGTGGTACTGGTCTCACAAAGTACACCCCACGTGGGTTGAACATAAAGAAAAGTTGCTATATTGAAAAATATTGTCAAGACGAGACGTTATAATCTCACGCACATTCGCATTTAAGATTGATGATCTTAGTTACTGATCGTCGACACGTGGTTCCACTTTACTCACAAAGTAGTGACAAACCAACTACTGGAAGATATTCTGACCTTCACACTCGAATTACACTGCGTTGCAATTTAAGATAACATAAGATATTGCACCGAGCGAGGTGGCGCAGTGGTTAGCACACTGGTCTCGCATTCGGGAGGACGACGGTTCAATCCTGTCTCCGGCCATTCTGATTTAGGTTTTCCGTGATTTCCCTAAATCTTTTCAGGCAAATGCCGGGATGGTTCCTTTGAAAGGGCACGGCCGATTTCCTTCCCAATCCTTCCCTAACCCGAGCTTGCGCTCCGTCTCTAATGACCTCGTTGTCGACGGGACGTTAAACACTAACCACCACCACCATAAGATATTTTTGATCTAAACCTTAAATAAAGGTGATTAAATTTTCAGTTAGGCTGAACTTAAGAAATCCATTGTCCTACGGACTTAGCAGAGACGCGCTTAGCTGGAGGTCTTACCACTTCAGGCGCTCGCCGCGGACAGACTGGCCTGGGCCCCTACCGAGGGTGCTTCACAGATACAAACGGAAGTGACCAGAGAAGCAGCTTCCTATACCAACATGACAAGGGACGGACAGGACCATACCAAGAATAGAAACCTCTTTGCTTTTAGAAAGTGTAGCTACCTGTTCCGACGTTGGTCCTACTGTTCTCTAGCAGACAGGCTTGTCTGCTACCATTGATCATGCGACTAGAAATACATTTGCTCATTCATCCTTTCACACAGAAGGGAAGGGGGATGATAGTATCTTACCATATACGGTATATAAAAGAAAGCGGATGTAGGTTCCGTGTGAGACTGTGTGACATGAATTACATATAAACTGTGTTTTAAAGTGTCGTAGTGCGACAGATCGTTCTTGTTTATGTGTAAAAGTAACACGTTCCACTGCTCAGTCTCCTCCCCGATAGTCAGAAACACCACAGTAAATTTAGAAGAGGAATTTATGCCGTAAATGACAACATATTTAAGAAATTAACATGAAAGGAATCCAACAGAGACCTTTCAGTGTGTACTTTGAATTTTATGTTAATTCTGAATATAGAAATTGTTAAATATACTTGTAATAATTTGTAGCTCGCTTGTCCAGTATTTCATCCCAGATTTTTAGCCCTTTTCAGCGAATTTAGCATTTTTTGTGACGCAGTTCTGCGCCACGATCGCAGGAGCTGCTGCGTGTTGAAATATGGTCTGGCTAATAATATTAAAATCATTTTCATTTTTAGTTTCATGCCCTCGTGTTAGCCGTGGCAATCAATAATTTTCAAATATTAAAAAATCCACTGCAGCTTTTACGTCTGGCAAGCATTGCATGCTGTAACTTCTGTGCGTGTAATAAGAGTAATTTTCAGTGCATTTCAGACTAAAGTAGAGAAAGACATGTTTAATTTCGTAATCAGTTACAGTAATGATACAGTGTTTCATTTCTAACAAGCCAGATCAGAGTCATGAGAACATAGTTTTGCAAATTAAAGATCATACATTCACAGCAGGAAATCGTTTAATGTTGTGCGTATCCCCACATCATAGATCAGAGTGCACAAAGTTAAATTTTCAACTACAGAAACCAGTAGTGAGAACTGCATTTTATCCTTTGTGTTTGCAAGGTAATCAACATTTGGTTTACTTAAAGTGCTATGCAATATAAACTGTATTATAGCCAAAAATCATTAAAGTTCAATCCATGATCTTATTACTACCAAGCAGGCAAATGAATAACATTCTTTTACATTCAACCAAACTGTATATAAAATCAAAGTGCACGGGGATACGTAACAAACGAAATTGTACTAATATCGTATGTGAAACTTCGCAAGACTGTATGAAAGATCCTAGTTTCTGAACTACGAACATCACTCGCTCTACCCTAGCAGAAACCCGCACTCTGTCACCAATGCTTACGGTGCACAGGAATGAGGAAGAAAGGTTAGGTTTTAATGTACAGTCTACAAGGAGCTCATTAGAGATGGAGCACAAGCGCAGATTGCAGTAAGGATTGGGAAGTAAATCGGCTGCACCCCTTCACAGGAATCGTCCCGGAATTTGCCGTAATCGAATTAGGGACGTCACGGGCAACTACATCTGGATGACCGGATGGGGATTTGAACAGCCATTCACCCGCATGCGAGTCCGATGTCTTCCCACTGCACCACCCTTGTCGGTTTCTTGGTGAAAGCACAGATGCCTTACTTTTATCTCTAGTAGGGCTCATAGTGGACAGCCTCCTGTCGTGTGGCAACGTGCACGTTTGGTCGTAACAATATATGAGGCTGGTGCCAAAGTTAAGACATTACTTATACAGTTCGGTAGAGGAAAAAAGTGGGGGTCTGTAGCTAAGTAATTAAGTGTAAATTTTCTGTCACTGATCTTTTTTTGTACTGTGTAAATGTTTCATAAATGAAGATCTCGTCTTTAAACAATGCTAAGGAAGAAGCTGAGTGTTTTGAGAGATTGCGCAGTAAAGTTTCAATAAAATCTCGTAAGTACGACACTACTAATACATCCATTTTCATTCATTTACGCCTAAAAGTCACTGTTTCCAAATGTTTCTGGAGTAACAACATTTTTAAAATAGTAAATTGAATCCAAAATTTTATTCTGAAAACATATGTCAGTGGGTGCGTAACATTGTTTACTTACCAACTTGAAAGACCTTCGGGTTCGCCTTTCTTCCATTTCAGTTACTCAGATGAAATGAAATGTCGTGTGGCTAGGGCCTCCCGTCGGTAGACCGTTCGCCTGGTGCAGGTCTTTCGATTTGACGCCACTTCGGCGACCTGCGCGTCGATGGGGATGAAATGATGATGATTAGGACAACACAACACCCAGTCCCTGAGCAGAGAAAATCTGCGACCCAGCCGGGAATCGAACCCGGGCCCTTAGGATTGACAGTCTGTCACGCTGACCACTTTTTTTTTTTTTTTTTTTTTTAAAGACGCTACCCATTTTTTTTTTTTTTTTTTCGTGAAAGAGTGTTCAGTTATGAGTAGGTGGAGACAAGGCGGGCAGGGGTCGGAACACGAGGCCCGGCCGCGATGTCTCCCCCCTCCCGTCCCTGAATCACTCCCTCAAAGTAGCTTTTATATTTATTTTTATTTTATTATTAAGATTTTTTTTTAGCAGGAACAGGGTAAATTAACAAAAGATCTTTATTGGTACAAACTTAAATACAACAGAAATGCCATCCTTCCGGCGAAAATAACACAAGACATTATACTCGTGCCAGGCGAGCAATTTTTTTGTTTTTAGGAACAAGGTGTAGGAAAAAAAGAATAATGATCCTGATGTAAGCAAGAGGTGTGAAGCAATATACAGTGGAGTGAGGGAAAAACCACTGTGTTCTGGTATAGTGCACAAACGAAAGGAGGCGCGTGTCCATGCGCCTACTCCACTGTGGGTTACAATATATAAAGTAGCGCGGGGAGTCTCAGATGTCAGCAGGGGGGGCGGGAGTGTTGTCGGCGTGTGGCACCATCCAACTGAGCGGGGGTGACGTAAAGATCGCATGTAGGTAATTGGCGAAGAAGGCGCGGTAACGCGGTCGGTGTTCGACTTGACTGTGGGCGGTTTGTAAGTACTGCCAGAAATCAAGGCGTGATTTGTCGCCATCATTATACATGTAGGTGATTGTCCATCCCTTGACCCATACAATCGCATGATTTTTGGCGGCGGGGAAATAAGTATTCTCAGGATGGATAGAAGTCCATGGGTCAATCGAGTCCGGCGGAACACGGAGGTAACAGGCAACGAACTGTCGGGCCAGTTTCCAGACGTCACTGGTGGCAGCACAAGTCAGGTGATGGACATCGTCATCCACGAGGTGGCAAATGGAACAAAGTGGAGAGTCCAGTAGTCCGATGGCGTGAAGGCGATGATTTGTGGCGAATTTTTCATTTGCGACTTGGTACCATGTTGCCCGGACGTGGGAGGGAAGAAAAGGCTGGTGGATATGACGCCAAACCGTGGGCCACAGCTTGGACGGATGTCTCACTTCAATATTGTTGCTGGATATGGAACGAAGCAGTGGGATGTAAAAATCTTTAGGTTGAGGAGAACGCGTGGTCGGTAAGTGTGTGTGAGCGTAACTGAAGTCGACGATGAAATCAGAAATGTGCGCCAGATGGTGCTTGATGTGTCCTACTGGTACTGGTGGTGTTATGGTTGCGGGTACAAGAATTTCCAGCAAGCTGCGCGTAAGGGAGGTGCCCCCGTGCCACTGCTTGTGCATGGTGGACATGTACAATGACGCCGCTCGGAGTCGCACGTTGACAAGGCCGAGGCCTCCCGCTCGCGTGGGAAGGGTGAGCGTGTCGTAGCGGACCTTAAAGAGCGTACCGGCCGTAAGGAAGTATCCGAAGGCAGCCTGGAGGCTGCGTCCAATTGTTGATGGCAGCGGAAGCACCTGTGCGATGTGGACCATCCTGGACGCCACATGTTGATTGAGGTATTGGACACGTTGTAAAGAATCGAGTCGTCGGAGAAGATTTTGTCTCACCGTCGTGCGGATAGTGTGCAGTGCACGCCGAAAATTGATGGCAGCGGAGCGGCGCACGGTGGAGGTGAAAAGAATACCAAGGTATCGTAGTTTTTGTACACACGGGAGAGGTGCTAAGTCGGCGTGTGAGAGGCCACGTCCAATGGACATCGCCGCGGATTTAGCCACATTCATGGTACTGCCCGCTGCAGTGCCGTACGTTGATATCAAATCAAGTACCGTGTGTATTTCACTCCGTGAGCGGATCGAGAGGAGGAGGTCGTCCGCATACGCACGACATTTAAAGCTGTGCTGTCGCAAGGTGAGACCAGAAAGGTGGCTAGTCAGACTCCCGATGAGTGGCTCCAGGCTCATGGGATAGAGTAAGGTCGAAAGTGGGCAGCCTTGCCGTACGGAACGCCGGATCGCCACTGGACCCGCCACACGGCCATTAACCTGAATCAGCGATTCAGCTGTGCCGTACAGGCGCCGGATAACGTCGATAAAGGCTGGTGGAAAACCCATACGGTTCATCACTGAGAAGAGAAAAAGATGCCGCACTTTGTCGAATGCGCTGTCAAAATCAATGGCAACCACTGCGGCGCGAAGTTTGCACGCCGCTGCCAGTGCAATTAAATCGCGACATTCTCCTGTGGCCGTTTGTATATTAACTGAGCCGCCAGGAGTTGTCTGTTCCGGGGATAGAATGCTAGGCAGAACCTTGCGGCATCGCGTTGCCAGTAGGCGTGTAAAAATTTTATAGTCTGCGTTTAGCAAGGTCAGGGGACGGTAATGTGCTGTCGTCACGCCTGGTGTCGGTTTGTGGATGGGTATAATAAGTCCCGTGACGAAGGACGGCGGTACGGCGTTCCCCATCGTCAGCAGTTCGTGGAACATCATTGTCCACCGTGACGCCATGAGTGTGAGGAAAGCGCGATAAAATTCTATCGGCAATCCGTCGACACCAGGTGACTTATTCAGAGCGCCTTTTTTGATGGCATCGTGGACTTCGTCACGCGTAATTGGCTCCATCATCTCGTCCGCTTCGTCTTTGGTGAGGGTGCGAGTTACGTGTGGTAACACAGACTCCTCAGCGTGGTTGTCGGTGGTCTCCTCCTGGTACATTGTGCGGTAGTGGTCGACAAAGGCACTGACGATTTCGGCCTGGCAAGTGACGTACTGGCCGTGACAGGTGTTGATCTCGGTGATGAGTTGTTGTCGTCGATGTTTCCTATCGGAGGCGATATGATGCATGGTGGGATGTTCTTGTTCCGCCGAATCTTGACATCGGGTTCGCACCATAGCCCCCTGCAGTCTACGGCGTGTCAACGTTACAATTTGCGCCTTAATCCTGCTGCGTTCCCTCTGGGTGTCGGGGGTGGGCGGTTGGGCGTCCAGGTCGCGGAGAACGGCGTAGAAATAGTCGGTAGTGTGCCGGCGCCACGCAGCTACTTCCTTTCCATACTGAATCAAAGTACGTCGAATGGCAGGTTTGGCACATTCCAGCCACCAGGTCAAGGTCGTGCAGTATGTAGGTAAGCGACGTTCACAGGTGGCCCATGTCTCGGTAACACGTTGAAGACATTCGGGATCATGAAGATGGGAGGTGTTTAGCTTCCACGGTGCACGACTACGCCAGACCACTTGCTTGGGGAAGAGAATGTTGCAGATGTAGGCGCAGTGGTCCGAAAAGGCCAGGGGCCAAAGTTCTGCACCTTGGACTGCAGGTGTGAGTTCCCGAGAGACGTAAATTCTATCAAGGCGGCTCGCAGAGTGACTCGTCTGGTAAGTATGTCCAGGTGCGTCGCCGTGCTGAACTTCCCAAGTGTCGCGGAGCAACAGATCTCGGACGACAAGACGCAGTTCTTGACAGGTGTTGTAGTGGGGCACTTGATCTTTAGGGTGCAAGACACAATTAAAATCACCCCCAAGCAAGTAATGGTCGCAGCGTCCAAGAAACAAAGGAGCGATTTCTTCTGAATAGAAGAGGGCCCTGTCGCGTCTGCGGGTGGAGCCTGACGGAGCGTAAATGTTGACGATACGCGTCCCCATGACGGTGACGGCCATGCCTCTGGCAGATGGAAGGTACGTGAGATCGGTCACTGGAATGCCTTCTCTGGCGTACATAGCTACGCCGCGTCCCAGGTGGTCACCAGGAGAAGGATAAGTGTTATATCCCGCGACGTCTGGAAGTGTGGCCAAGTGTACTTCCTGTAGTAGTGCGATATCGACGTCTGACGCCCATATCATCTCTCGCAGCAGTTGAAGTTTCACCGGTGAGCTAATGGTGTTAGTGTTGATCGTTGCTATTCGGTAGGTTTGGAGCCGTACCCCGCCGTGGAGGGGTACTCCACCGGCGGAGAACGATGAGGGGCGAGGCAACGGCGAGTCGTGCCGTACGCCACCTGACGGCGTTATCAGCGGCGTAACGATGCTTCCATCTGGGGTAACTCTGTCCCCGAAGTATGGTCCGGGTCCTCATCGACGTCCTCACTCCACACCATTGAAGGCGCTGTCGTGGTGATGGTCGTATGTTCCACGTCGGTCGTAGGGGCGGAGGACGTCTCGGCGGCAGTCGCAGCGGTGGAGTCCATTGGTTCAGGAGCACCTGTGCGAGCCAGTAGAGTAGGCATCGACACAGCCGCAGTCGGCGTCATGTTGTCGTCATTCGTGTCGTCGTGTAGGTTCTCCGAGGCCTCGTCGGGTCGGATGGCCTCTGCAGCATCAGGGGGAGGTGATCTGTCTCGTTCCGAGACCGTATGGCGCCGCCTCTTGCGCCTCTTAGGTGAACGTTGTTTGCGGGTTCGTCCCTCCGTGTCGGAAGACGGAAGAGTCGCGTCGCTCCGAGAGGAAGGCCGTCGCGGGAACGTCCATTGACTGGGCGTCCATATGGTCGTGCGGGTGGGGGTCGGAAGTCGTCGCTGTTGGTAGTGGCGCCGGAGTAGCGTCAGGCTTCGAGCGCGACGTGCCGGCCCCGGCGGTATCCGTAGCAGCTGGAAGGGTCACCGGTACGTGGGCCGACGGGCGGCGGCCGGTGGGAGGAGAAGAGAGCGCCGATGCGTAGGTGATCGGTAAAACCGTCGTCGGAGCCGGAGGTGTCACGGTAGCGGCTGGCAATTGGGTAATTCGTCGCTGAAGACACTCAGATCTGAGGTCTTGGGTTGGCCGTCGTATATGACAACCGCGCGGCAGCCGCTAATTTGCAGGTAAGATGGCACGTGGCGATGGAGATCGATGGTGATTTGCCGTACACCGTTAAGAACGGGGTACGTTTGGAATTGCGCCCAGCGTTCGGCAGTGTGGCCATGTACAGGGCCATATGGGCGGAAAGCCGCGATAACGTCTTCCGCCGGGAGCTCGAACGGGAGTTCGAAAACTCGTATGGTGCGCATTCCTAAGCCGGCATGGTCGACGGTGACCGCTCCGACACTGCCGTCGGCGTGGCAAAAGCGTAAGCCATGGTTGGTGTCACGAAGTATTCGTTCACATACCGCGTCATTGACGACTTTGACGTACACCGTACTGCTTAATATGGACAAATGGATGCCCAAGATATCGGAAGCTGGGATCTTAGCAACGTCGCGTAGGAAGCCTTTGGTCGTGCGTAGTCGTTGCAGAAGGTGAATCGTAAAGTGGATTTTCTAAAACGGTTGGCCATGGTTCTAGTGCACGTAAGCGACACGTAAGTGACGGCCGCGGAAATGTAAACAACAGCGAGCGCGCGCGCTTCGCAGGCGGAAACAGCAACACGTCCGCACTGCACGGCGGCGAAAGCCGGACTGCCCACTCAGCTACCGAGGGCGTACAGTTACTCAGCTCATGCAAACGTATACAATTGCGGCACTTATGTCTTGTTCGGAAGGCACTGTGTCCGATATGAGGCGGTGCCCTGAAAATTGATTCCTGTCAAGGAGAGTACATTCTTCAGATACCGCAGGTATCCAAGACGATGTTTTCCGTGAACCTTCCTATGAGATCCATGTCTATAAGGATCGCGAAATTAGCTCGCCTCGGTGGCTGGAATGGGCCCGTGTGGCAGAATACCCGACGCACTTTCGCTGAGATAAGACCTTTCGTTTGTTAGACGCCAGATAGGCGCCCACACCAAGTGGTTTCTCAGGTAGGCAGAGAAGCAGCGAATTACCTGGGAAATAGACAGTGACATCAGGAGACGTACCAGAGGGCGTCTGCGTCTGTCATAGAAAGCCACGGGACTGGAGGAATGCACTTTGCCTGTCTTCTGGAGGTAGGCTGTATTGAGAGCGGAGATTCATGCGACTGGCGTAAAGCAGTGCTGTCGCCTTTCGACTGGTGGTTCTAGTTTTTCGAAAGTCTTACACATGGAGTAATTTGGGAAATGATAGTAGACAGACTGGGAGAGGGATTCGGTCTTAGACCACGAGGTGAATCTGGTCAGATATTTGGGCAAGAGCCGTTATTCATATTGGATAGTTGAGCTGGAGATGCGTTCGTGGATCCTGGTATGAGAGGAGGAGGATGAATTCCACGGTTAGAGTTGATGCAGAGTCGAGCTGGGCCCAGCACTGCAGACTAGTGCAGGTGCATGGTAAGTGGTTTGCAGTTCTGGCAAATTAGGAATCTTTAAAGTGTATTCCTAGTGTCCGCAGCATGCTACACTCCTGGAAATGGAAAAAAGAACACATTGACACCGGTGTGTCAGACCCACCATACTTGCTCCGGACACTGCGAGAGGGCTGTACAAGCAATGATCACACGCACGGCACAGCGGACACACCAGGAACAGCGGTGTTGGCCGTCGAATGGCGCTAGCTGCGCAGCATTTGTGCACCGCCGCCGTCAGTGTCAGCCAGTTTGCCGTGGCATACGGAGCTCCATCGCAGTCTTTAACACTGGTAGCATGCCGCGACAGCGTGGACGTGAACCGTATGTGCAGTTGACGGACTTTGAGCGAGGGCGTATAGTGGGCAAGCGGGAGGCCGGGTGGACGTACCGCCGAATTGCTCAACACGTGGGGCGTGAGGTCTCCACAGTACATCGATGTTGTCGCCAGCGGTCGGCGGAAGGTGCACGTGCCCGTCGACCTGGGACCGGACCGCAGCGACGCACGGATGCACGCCAAGACCGTAGGATCCTACGCAGTGCCGTAGGGGACCGCACCGCCACTTCCCAGGAAATTAGGGACACTGTTGCTCCTGGGGTATCGGCGAGGACCATTCGCAACCGTCTCCATGAAGCTGGGCTACGATTCCGCACACCGTTAGGCCGTCTTCCGCTCACGCCCCAACATCGTGCAGCCCGCCTCCAGTGGTGTCGCGACAGGCGTGAATGGAGGGACGAATGGAGACGTCTCGTCTTCAGCGATGAGAGTCGCTTCTGCCTTGGTGCCAATGATGGTCGTATGCGTGTTTGGCGCCGTGCAGGTGAGCGCCACAATCAGGACTGCATACGACCGAGGCACACAGGGCCAACACCCGGCATCATGGTGTGGGGAGCGATCTCCTACACTGGCCGTACACCACTGGTGATCGTCGAGGGGACACTGAATAGTGCACGCTACATCCAAACCGTCATCGAACCCATCGTTCTACCATTCCTAGACCGGCAAGGGAACTTGCTGTTCCAACAGGACAATGCACGTCCGCATGTATCCCGTGCCACCCAACGTGCTCTAGAAGGTGTAAGTCAACTACCCTGGCGAGCAAGATCTCCGGATCTGTCCCCCATTGAGCATGTTTGGGACTGGATGAAGCGTCGTCTCACGCGGTCTGCACGTCCAGCACGAACGCTGGTCCAACTGAGGCGCCAGGTGGAAATGGCATGGCAAGCCGTTCCACAGGACTACATCCAGCATCTCTACGATCGTCTCCATGGGAAAATAGCAGCCTGCATTGCTGCGAAAGGTGGATATACACTGTACTAGTGCCGACATTGTGCATGCTCTGTTGCCTGTGTCTATGTGCCTGTGGTTCTGTCAGTGTGATCATGTGATGTATCTGACCCCAGGAATGTGTCAATAAAGTTTCCCCTTCCTGGGACAATGAATTCACGGTGTTCTTATTTCAATTTCCAGGAGTGTATTTCCAAAAGCATCAGTCGCTGTTCAATTTACGTGTATCGTACTAGCTTGCAGCTCAGAGGTTCAATATCACTGTCAGCCAAAGTATGTTCAGTCAGATCGCTTTATCAATTTTTAAAGTGGGAGACATAATGTAAATTATTCTTTCCATTCCTCAGTTTTGTCAAATGTACATCACTACGTATTTTATTGCATCAAACAGGTGCTAGAATTTAACTAATTTTTTAAATTTATGTTTATGTCTGATTTCACTCTTGCTTTTTTTTTAATAACTCTACCACTGTCTTGAATGTCATCTCTTATTCCTAGATCGTTTATTAATTTTGTTCAGTGTTGTGGGAGATAATAGAAGTTATTTTTGTGTGTAGTAACGAGTGTCAACGTAGTTTCACTGCTAAGGCTTCAAGTCAGTCATCCGCGTTTAAATCATTTATGGCGCACAGTTTCACAGTAATGTACCTGAAAGGTGGTTGTGTACCGTAGAACATTCCAGGGCAGAGGTTAATTGTAAGTCTCCCCATATTCCTTTCCCACTGTAGCACTTTGTAAACTGAGTGCACTTAACGTGGCTTAGACTGACTTACTAATGTTTACCTGCTGGAAGAGTTAACGAAACGTAACTGTGAATCTCCTGAAAAAGTGAAATTTAAAAGGTTCGATCTGTTTCAGTTTGTGAGACTAGAATTGGCATACCAATTTTTGCAATAATAAAATGTGGTGTCACCGCCAGACACCACACTTGCTAGGTGGTAGTTTAAATCGGCCGCGGTCCATGTAGTACATGTCGGACCCGCGTGTCGCCACTGTGATCGCAGACCTAGCGCCACCACCAAGGCAGGTCTCGTGAGACGAGAGTGGACTCGACCCCAGTTGTACGAGAACCAAGCTACCGCCCAGTTGTATGCGAACCTAGCTATCGCCCAGTTGTACGAAGCCTTTCTCTCTCATTAGCCGAGAGACAGAATAGCCATCAGAAGTTAATGGCTACGAACTAACAAGGAGCCATTTGTATCAGTGCCTATAGCTTCGAGTATTCAAGAGAGATGTATTCCAAGGAATAAATAAAAGTTAAGTAAAAAGCATCTACATACTTTTCTTCGTATTCATTTATAAGTTCTCATGTTCCAGACTTCACGCCCGTCTGCATTAGTCTAGCGTGCCTTTCTTTTGGCTACTACCGTGTGGCGTAACAGTCTTGTTACGTCACTACATAAAATATAGCAATCTCAAAAATTAATCTGTGGTTCAGAAAACATAAAATTAGTTTTATAGTCGCCCTTCTACAGCACGTAAATAATGCTATGGATGCCCCTTAAGATTTGTGTCACCGCACGGTTCATGTGAACCGTGGTAAGAAATACAAGTTCTCTTGTTTAGTTGCTTAAATAATTCTTTACATTTACCAGATTACCAAAACTTTTGAGGCGCATTTGCATTCAGGAACATAATCAAGATCTTTGTCTGAGTTATATTTATTCACACCCTCCTCGGATTTGTGCAAACCGCCAATGAAAAGGATTTTCCTGCCACGAACAGTGATAATCTGAAATTAGAGACGGAGTGCCACCTCTCGGTTTATCAGAGAACTATCACTTTTAGCCGAGCGGTTTAAGGCGATGCAGTCATGGACTGTGCGGCTAGTCCCGGCGGAGGTCCGAGTCCTCCCTCGGGCAAGGGTGTGTGTGTTTGTCCTTAGGAGTGTCCTTAGTGTGTAAGGTTAGGGACTGATGACCTTGGCAATTAAGTCCCATAAGATTTCACACACATTTGAATATTTGAACTATCACTTAATACTAATAAATCCCGTCATGTACGATGTTTTTCATGCACTACCTCTCTTTCCCATCGACTGTCCCCACAAAAGTCAGAGCAAAGGGTGGAGGAAGAAGGCAAAGGCACTCTACATGCGAGATGACCATGCTTAGTAAACCTTCAGATTAAGGACTTCATTCCCATTTTATTTTAATTTGTTTTTAGCTCGAAGCACACGTGTGAATTATGAAAGAGAAGTGTTGCGTTTCATTACCTGATATTTACTACGCAGGACTGCACAGTTATTTAGTCAATTAAATACCTCTGAACATGAGGCCACCCATCAAATATTTAAAAAAAATCCTTTTACAGTTTAAGTTTCTACTTCTTTTAATTAGCACTGCTGACGTCTCTCGCGTGACAAGGTGATTTATTATTTTTTACACAAATTGTGCATTGATAATGATGGAGTATTGTTGTCGTAACGTGGTGGGATTTGGACAAAATAACTGATAATTTGGTTTCGATTTTTAGTTACATTAAATTGCTTTTCTGGAAATTGTCCGTTTAATCAAAGTTAATCTTTAGCAAAATTATTTGTCACTTTACTAACTATAAGAAACACTGATCTTAGAACATGGACATACGCGTCGAAAAATGAAATAAACTTTTTCAGATTATTGCCTCGGCTAATTAGGTTTTTTTTATCGAGCATGAGATCTTCAATTATTATTTGCATTTTGCCCACACACGCGCGAGGGAATTATTTCTTACCACTCTTAGAGTTTGCATTGTAGTCTGGGTCGTGGCACTGGATCTCGGCTATTGAACTGAAAATAGAAATCTTAAAACTATGTGCTCTGCTGTGAAAAAAAAAGTTATAATTGTAGCGGGCGAGTTTCTCACTTCCGCTAATTTCAAGATTTAACATTACCACGTAATAGCGTCGTTGGCTGCAACGGCCGCCGCAACTGTTGCGCTGTAAATTACTTAAAATGCAGGTTATTTCAAGGAAGCGGACATGAGATAGGGTTCACCTGTTACAAATTAAAAGAGAATAATAAAATGAAACTAATATATTATCTGATTAAAGGTACAGTATTGCTTACTTTCATCGGCACTCGCCAAGATGTCCATCTACTCGCAACGAAGACAAGAAAAGTAGTGATAACGGCTAAAATAAGACAAATGATAGCTCTTTTTCCAGCTGTCTGGTCCACTCTTGTTCTGTGTACATAATTTTGTTCACTGAACTCGAAAATGATTCACAGAATTTTATATTATAATAGTAATACTACGCATGAGAGAAAATTGTATCTCGCCTGAGCGGTTAGTGTTCACTTATAATCTAATATTAAAATGTTTATTTCTTTCTTTCACTGTCATTTTCAAATTATTTGTAATATTTCACTGGGGACGGTACACGTCGCAACTGCATCTTGAGCAAATTTCATAAGCTAGAGAGTAACATATGACAGTCCATTACACACATTTCTATCTAAAAGTATGTGGCATGCGTCCAGCACACTGCTTGTGCGAAGTCCAAAAGATAAGCACGAATTAATCGTCTGTTAACTACATTTAGTTAAGGCAGTAAAACCACTCAACATATTGTTATTGTCCCCGTGACAACAAATCATTACAATTTGTTTCTTTCTATTTGGCCTCCAGTGCTAGCAGGTCATAGATACGGGAGAACAACACAATTTCTTTCATAATTTCAGAATATCAGGAATTATGATTATTAAAATGATTCATTTTCCCTGAAAACATGACGTTTGGGAGGTTAAAACATTGAGTATTTGTGTTATGTAACTCATTATTTGCTACTACATTGAAGAATGTCTCCCGTTCGCTAGTGACCAAGTGACAGCAGAGGTCTGTCACTAAATGCCAACATTGTTGGGGCCTAGTCAGTGGCATTAAGTGTACGGAAGACTGTCATTATGTGACATATAATGAAGGTAACAGCTTGGAAGATGATGGCAGCAGTTAATGTATCTTCCAACTGATCAATAAAAATCATGCAATATTTAATTAATGAAGTTATTAATAAATAGTATATTTGTACAGTGTATAGAGTGCACATTCGTTATAATATACTTTAGGCCTGTGACAATGGACGTATCTGTTGTTTCATCAAATAATTACTATGAATTCACTTGTAGAGTCTTGTCCTTGATTTTGATTCTGTTTTTAATCTTTGTATCACATGTTTGGTAAGTTAATGATGCTATCATTACTGTTTATGCATACAGGTCTGAAGATGGTGCACTGAAACACCGAAACTCGTAGCCATCTGATAAATGACATCGCAAGGACGGCTGTGAGTGTTCCATTTTATTACAGACGTGAACGGCCGGAGTCCCTTATACCTCCAGTAACAAGGATGGACGTACGAAAACAGATCTGTTTGTGTTTTAAAACAGCCCTCTGTAGTTCTTCAAAAGTATATAATTAACTCAATAACGTAAATATTTATAGACAATAGCGTGGGGCTTCCAGCCTGAGAATCGCCCTGGATACAGCCCATCGTAATTACCCGTGTTATCTGAACGATAACAGCTGAGCTTATAGCTGATCTGCCAGTCTGTACTAACAAAAGCCGTTAGCCGGCTTTATCTCATCTGTCTGTCTAGACAGCTATCCGATATCAGAGATTTTATGCGAGCGGGACTGGCACTCGCTTACACTCTCGACATAGCGACTGCTTACAAAGATTTTCATTATCATGCTCTTTTTCCCGAAATAAAATGTGTATAGTTTTGTGGGACAAATTACCCTCATAGGACTTGTGTAATTTTCTTCCCTTTCTGAGTTTTACTACAATTCGCTCTCTCTCCAGCCATCTGATCCAAATTTGTGTCTCCTCATCCCCCCCCCCCTTTCTTTCTAAAAAAAATTCCTCTCTTCTTTGTGAGCTTTGTTTTTAGTCACCAAGCCTCCCGACTGGTTTGATGCGACCTGCTGCCACTGCCTCTCCTGCGGTAATCTCTTCATCTCACAGTAGCGCTTAAACCCTACGTTCTCGGGTATTTATTAGACATATATTCCAATCTCTGCCTTTACCTACAATTTTTATTATCTACAGATCCCTCTAGTATTACAGGTGTTATTATCCAAATTCTTGAAACACCCTGTTCTTCCTTCCTGTTAGTCTTCTCCATATGTTCCTTTCTTCACCGATTTTGCGAAGAACTTCCTCGTTTCTTATTTAACAAGTCCTCCTAATTTTCAACCTGCTCTTATAGTACCACATCTGAAACGCTTAGTCTCTTGTTTACAGGTTTTCCCTCCGTCCTTGATTCACAGATGGACAGTGCTGTGCTGCAAATGTACATTTTCAGAAATTTCGTCTTCAGATTAAGACCGATGTTTGGTAGTAGAAAACCTCGTTTCGCCGAGAATGCCCTCTTTCCCTTGAATGATTTTTATTTCCTCCTTGCATCGTCCGTCCTGTATTATTTCGTTTCCAAGGTAGAATTCCAGAACTTCGCCAACTTCGTGGTCACCAATTTGTTTCTTATCTCATATCTGCTACTCCTCACTACTTTCGTCTCTCTGCGGTTTACTCTCAGTCCACATTCTGTACTCACTGACTGGTCATTCCATTCAGTACCTTGTCTATTATTCTTCATTTCATGAGCAAATTTAATCATTGGTATCATTTTACTTTGAATTTTAATTCGATCACTGACCTTTTCTTTTATTTCCGTCATTGCTTCTTCGACGTATAAACTGAACAGTAGCGGCGAAAGACTGCATCCCTTTTTTAGCCTGCCAACTTCCTTCGTGGTTGTTCATTCTTATTCTTCCCTCTTCATTGTTTATATTGCATATTACCCGTGTTTGACTGTAGGTCACACAAATTTTTATGAGAACTTCGGACATCTTGTACTATTTTACATTACCAAACAGGTTTTCTAGTCCCAGAAATGCTATAAAAGTCTCTTGACTTTTCTTAAATCTTTCTACCATTATCAAGGCCAACATCAGAACTGCCTCTCTGATGTTTTTTCTCAAAACTGATAGTCACCTAACAGACAGTAGATTTTCTTATTCCATCTTCTGTACATCATTCTTGTTAGCATCTTCGATGTATGAGCTGTTAGGCTGATAGTTTTAGCACTTATCTGGCCTTGCAATTTTCAGGATTATGTGAATGATATTCTTTAGAAAGTCGGATAGTATCTCACCAGTCTGATTCCACAAACCAAGTGAAGAGTCGTTTTTTGAAATTTCCGCCAATGACTTTAGATATACGGAAAGCATGTTATCTATGGCTTCTGCCCTAGGTGACTTAAAGTCTCAAGGCTTCCAAAGCTCTGTTGAACGATAAAATTGGGTCAACTAAGTCTCACATAGTGACGCTCACTTCTTCTATCATTAGGCAGAACCTTTCCATCATAGAGAACTTCAATGTACAATTTTCATGCAATCATTTTGCTTTAGCTTCCTTACACTTTCTATTTAATTCATTTATAAATGGCCTATACTGGTGTACTCCTTCTTTCCCCTGAACATTTCTTTACTTGCTTAGATCATCGATCAGTTGAACACTCCCTCCGTTACACCAGTTTTCTTTGCAGTTATCTTCCTTGTACCTCATATCTCACAACAAGAGTAGGGAAAATTTTTACGAAAAACAAATGGAAGGTGAAGTCGCATATTTCGTTGGTTGTCACCTCCCAACAAGGGTTCGGATAATTTTTACGAAAAACGAATGGAAGGTGGACTCATATATTTCGTTGGTTGGTTAGATGATTTGGGGGAACAGACCAGAAAGCAAGGTGATCGGTCCCGTCGGTATGGGAAGGGTGCCCTTTCAAAGGAACCATCCTGGCATTCGCCTGAAGTGATTTAAGGATATCACGGAAAACCTAAATCAGGATGGCCGGACGCGGGTATGAACCGTCGTCCTCCCGAATGAGAGTCCAGTGTGCTAACCACTGCGCCACCTCGCTCGCATATTTCGTCGTTTGTCATTTCGTGGAATACACTTTACTGATCGACAACAATTATGATTACAAATTAGAAACCTTCTCAACGCGCACAATAAATAATTTAAAGAACTTGAACAGGACCAATTCACTAATACAAAAACTTTAGCAATTTATATCATTAATAATGGAGCTTAAAACCTACATCTACATCTATCTACATCTATACTCCGCGAGCCACCTTACGGTGTGTGGCGGAGGGTACTTATTGTACCAGGAATATACATACTGCAAGTCCCCAAATAGGAGTAAGAAGACACACGAATTAGCTGGCACAGCAAAGTGAGTTTTGCCAGTAAAATGAATTACAATTGCCTGTCACTACAAGTACTAACAATTCCCAAACATGTATAAAACTTTTCACAAATAGAAAACGCCCACCCACAATACAGGAACTTCGAACTTGCAGAACACACTTCAAGGCTCGTGTGGTTGCTCACCTCTCAATATTTGAATAGGTCGAGGGTTCCGGAATTAATTGGGTGGCAGTCAAACGTGGCACGTACAAAACGGTCACATTTACTTAACTTGAGCTAACACGAGGCAGCTGATAGAGGAGCCGGGCTGCGGCAATGCTGCAGCAGGAAGAAAACACGCCTGTGCTCCGTCCCCAGGGAACAGGTATGCGTCGCCCCGCTGCCAGAACTACACTGCTAACATGGATCAGATTGGAAACAGTAATCTGCCCAAAAAAAAGCTACAAATGACAATATATAAGATGTAGAAAATATTAAATTATTGTGGAATTGGCTACACATACAAGTCACAAGCTTGACGCTCCTTAATATTACATGGAAATTGACGACGCGAACTACAACCACCTACAAATCCAAATACCAGGGCACACCCTCTTTTAACAGTGCAACGCCTTCGACACAGACTATATTGCAGTGCCAGTTACATCAACTCATTTTAAACAGAGAGTTTTCATACACTTGCAATGAGTATGATGTGGAATAAACAGATGAAAATCATGTCACTCAGAGGAGTCATGAACATGACGAGTCTAATTCAACTTAACACTGACGTGGGCTTACGATAACAAGTACCAATTAAATATCAAAACTTAACTCCACTCAGGTGCGAAGGAGCCTTGACTTCCAGGATTCCAAGTAGAGTTGTTATTGCCTCCAATCCCATCAGGTGATCTACAGGTGCCGTAATGTTTGAGCCTCCATAGTTGGCCCGGTGCTTTGCACGCGGCGTCAGCTGCCCTTCCAGCAACTCGCCGCTATCAATCCTTAGTCCAGCCGGTTAACTTTGGCTGCTACCAACTTAACAAGTCGTGGCTTCACGAGCTCCACCCCCGGACAGCAGGGGCGTCGCGAAAACCAACTCGTCAGCCACGTGGCCTCGCGCTAACTGCCGGTACCACGGACCGCCAAACCCAGCAACGCCCTCCTCCACCAAGGACACTAGCCCTGGCATATGGCCCATCGGCTGTACAAGTAGTTAGTGGCGCTAGTGGAGTGGCATGCCGGACAAAATTAAAGCTGCCACTGGACTCAGTACCAATAACTGATGAGTGGCAGATGACAATTTTTCAAGTGCCAAAACTCAAACTTGTCAGGAGAATGGAAAAAAAACAGTGTGTCTGCCTTTTTACATAAACTGACTTCTATGCTGCTAACTGCATTAACGCAAAATGTAATGAGACACCTTAGAAAATAAATACTTAATTAAGAACACGTTAAGCGCCATACCAGGAAACTCGCTCTACGTGCCAATTAGAAACTGTTTACAAGCTGATTCCTGAAAAGCAGAAATTAGCAACCAGCCACTGTTAAAATGCTACTTATTTACAAAAATACTGCCTCAACCTGTTGCGAACCGAAAGAATAATCATCAGAAGGCTGTTTACGTTCATATTAAATCTGTTGTTGTTTACCGTAATTGTTGGCTGTTCTTTTTCCAATAACTAACATAAACAACAACAAATGTAATATAAACGTGAACTGCCGTCTAAAGATGACACTGTCACTTTAAAACCGTTAAGAGCACTATTTGTGGAAATAAATAGCATTATTAATAGTGGCTGGTTCCTGTTTACTTCTTTCCAAGAATCAACTTATATTCTGTACACGGCCACGCAGTCATACGTGAAGGAACACAAGAAAGAATTAAAAGAGAATATGGCTTTGGTAGCAGGAATGACAAAGAAGAAACACTGAGTTTTCCGGTGAAGTTTAGCAACTTAAAAGCCAATACACCGTTCGAAAATAACTAGAGCGGAAGTTGAACTTGCGGGAGACCTGGAGACACAGAAATATTTCAGATGGGTTGTATTATAGTCAGACAGAAATCAGTATTAGGTTTCAAGGCGTAGCCAGGATTAGAAACAGACTTATATTACAATTTAATAACGATGAAGAGTAAGATGACGTTTAAGAAAATCTTTCGGAAGAATCAATGTTGAAAGAAGTGTGAGACTCAAGTACTGAGAAGTGATGAATTTCGTTTGCAGTTACCTAAAGCAGTGGCTACTGCTATAATGAATACAGCAGCACGCAGTTCAGCTGCAGAGAAACAGACATCTCTAAAAAGGGCAATGACAGAAGTTGAACAGACAAACTTAGGTAAGATAAAGGCAGCAGAAGAAATACTACAGCTGACAGAAGGAAGCTTAAAAATGTTGGTGGGAAGACACGAATGCTGGTCTGAAATAAATAGAAAGTGCAACGAAGTAAAGGCGAAATTGCTGCAGAAAAAATGTGAAGAAATCTAAAAAGATATCTTAGACGGTAAGACTGAATCAGTATAGAGAAAAGTCAAAATAACCTTTGATGAAATTAATAACAAGGTGTCAATATTAAGAGTGCAATGAGAATTCCACTGTTATAAGACAGCAAAGAATACATGGGTAGAAAGAGCGTGTTTTCTCAAAATTTAGTGAGAGTCCATTTGCATAGAACCACTTAAAAATTTTCTGAAAGATATTATTTACAACTTCCTCGGCTGATTCTTGCTTGTTGCGTGTGGTTACTAGTATCATCAGCCTCGTGATTGAGCACTACTCATTATTCTTCCAGTATGTTTTTGCGCAATTAAGACTTTATTTCTTAAAGATGTGTGACCACAGATCAATATTCCATGTGACATTACTGAATGAAAATGCTCAAAATATGTCAACTTTGTTCCAGCCAGAGTTTAAAAGAGCTGTAGAAGGCCTACGATCAAATAAGAAGGGATAGATAAGTTGGTATGCAGACTGTATGGGACTGCTGACGTGTCTTCAGACTTTCAGAAGATATACACAATCCCGAAGATGGAAAGGGCAGGTAAGTCTGAGAACGATAACGCAATCATCTCACTGACATGCACTGTATTTATACTGAATCTTTGCACTTTTCTTTCCTGATTTTTTTTTATTTCCTAGCACTTTCGGGCTCTTGCTTCTGTGTTATCGACCCAATCGGATGTACGCTTGTTATGCGACACATTTCGTGTCGTTTTTGGGAGAAATACCGACGCTGCTGTGTTCATCTTTCACGCGCTAGTTTGTAAAAATGGATACCAAATCAGCTAAGTTGCAGAATCTGTGCAATTAGCACGTTTATTTACTTATATTTACTTACGGAAGCCGGCTTTCTTTTATCATCATCATCATCATCATCATCATCATCATCCTTTCAGGGGTTAGGCTCTTCCTGCTCTGAACTCACAAACAAAATCATTCCCATTTTTTTCTAGACCTTCCAATATCTCTTTTCCTACTCGGCTTGTAGTCCAAATTCTTCTGAGGAATTCTGTGACTTGGGATGCTCATGAGGTGTTATTTTCCAATCTTATTTCCTCTGTCTCCGAGTAAAATCACGTGCATCAGATAAAATCGTTTCGATAACTTAGGTCCATATACTTGACGTAAAGGCCGGCCGGAGTGGCCGAGCGGATCTAGGCGCTGCAGTCTGGAACCGCGCGACCGCTACGGTCGCAGGTTCGAATCCTGCCTCGGGCATGGGTGTGTGTGATGTCCTTAGGTTAGTTAGGTTTAAGTAGTTCTAAGTTCTGGGGGACTGATGACCTGAGAAGTTAAGTCCCATAGTGCTCAGAGCCATGTTTGAAATTGTAAAATTTAAACGTGTTTGCAGCTCGTTTGGGGTGTCGTTATATAATTGTGTAGTGGTACAATGTCAACTATAAACAGGAAATGTGCTATTCAGGAACGCGATATATTATACAGTCAGTCTTAAACTTAACTTTTAGTTTTCAGAGACTTTTGGCCACAGTGGTTTACAGTTACTGTCAATAGGTAACATACCATGTCACATTAGTTTTCTCTTTTGACAGCAGTGTATACTGTTTGCATATATTGTAAATTAATACTATTGTCTAATTTGTTAGCGACCATTAAGCTGAAACAGTCAAACTTGAGCCAAGTTTTTTGCTACCGTAATAGACATCTCGTTTTCGCTGTAAATCGTTTTAGTTGAAAAGGCTGCTGGCAATACTTGTAGCATGTCAGAATCATAAAGTGAAAAAGAATCAGCAAGTTTAGTTTACAGTTAGCTGTTTACTGTTCTGTTAAAAATGTTGCACCAAACAGAAGTTATTTATTTACTGTTTTGTAAAATATTGTTCCTGGCACAAGTTGTTTGTTTACTGTTGAGTAAAGCATTGCACCAGACATAATCCAGCCCACGGTCTTTGCTGTTGACGGGCAGGGGAAGACCTAGTTGCTACTCATAACCAGCTGGAAATCGCCCTGACTAGTGTCAGGCAATTAGTAGCTCCTGCGAAAGGGTGTGTTGGGAGCGCCACTGAGAGTCGTACAACAAAGATACCTCAAGTGCTACCTTCTCCTGTGGATACTGCCTCGTCCACTTGACTTTGTGTGGGATGTCAACGGTAGGTCTAGGCGTCCTTTACAGAGGAAATAGGGACCAGAGAGAACTCTGGATGTTACAGCCATCAACCTAGCAAACAGGTTCAAGTTGCTGTCTTCCAGTGAAACCGAAATTGAGCCAGTGAGACCCACTCCACCTTTTAGGAAACCTGCGGTGTTTCCTGCCGAGAGAAAGCGAACGCAAATGTGGAGGGCTCTGTTAATCGTCGGCATTTCAAACGTAGGGCGAATAATGGTAAACTACCTCTAGCTAACTCTTAGGAAAATGACAGCAAGGGATGGGATGGAACACCAGGTACACTCAGTTTTTATGCCTGGGGGCCTCATTCAGTATGTTGAAGAGGCTGTTCCGGCAGCCATTGACGGATCAGGATACACCCTTAACGCGTCCAAATTGACTTAGAAATTTCTGTAAAAATCATGATTTATGAATACTGCATTGGACAGTGATAATTATTAGTTTTATCATTTTTCCCAAACATGAATTGTAATTCCCTGAAAATCAAAGGAAGGACAATAATGTGACTGTTATCCAAGACGATATATAATGTGTAACAAGATCGATTTAGTGTTAGTGAATTCTATAATATCTTTGATCGCCGATAAAAAGCTACGATTAATTATTGTTCCCCTTCGCTATTCTGAGCCAAGCATCTAAACATCTCCTTTCATCACTAGCGTAATTTCAATAATTTAATAATAATTAATTCAGATAACAACTAGTTTTATTTCAAGAAGTTTAACACTGTATCCTATTGATAAAAGTTAGCAAGAATCTGTCTGTAGCTCATCAGAATTTGGCAACATTACGTTGACCAGAACATTCGATCAGACGCCTACACCCACATATCGAATATTCTTAACGTATAAATCTTGTTCTACAGATAACTTTACTTTTTATGCAACAGATAATTGTCAGATCTTTTCTGAGCCAATGTTCATTCAGCGCGGCAGTTTCAGTCACCCGTGCGTAGCCAATTATTGACGTACTGCTAATGGAATGCTAGCTTGAACGTTAGGGGCACGTTTGAGCAGACAGTCACTGGATTCATTTATTAATATGCCATATTCGAGTTGATGACACGCGTATGGTTCGCATTAGAGGAGTGATGTTCCTGTTATACTGTTCTTTACACGTTATGAATAGCCGTTTACTTTCACTACCACCGCCACAGCAACCACGTATCGTACTGCGGACAGATCGAGCGACGTAGCGCAGTGGTTAACACACTGGATTCGCATTCGGGAGGATGCAAGTACAAATCCTCGTCCAGCCATTCAGATTTAGGTTTTCCGTTATTTCTCTAAACCGCTCCAGCAAACGCAGCAGTGGTTCCTTTGAAAAGGACCCGTCGGATATCGTTCCACATTCTTTCTTAATCCGAGCTTGTGCTCCTTCTGTAATGACCACCGTGTCGACGAGGCGTGAAACTCTAATATACCATCGTCAGGACAGTGCCGTCGCCCTCTCCTCGTAACGCTCCCGTATACGGCCACCTCTACCCAACTCTTAATTAAATACACAGTGTTAATGTTCCATAGTAAAATTTATTTTATATTTCGTTCTGAACCAGCTCCAGCTTTCTTGTGGCTGATGGTCGTCTAGAGAGCCAAAAGCTGGTTCACGACGAAATATAAAATAAATTTTATTGTGGAACAGTAACACTATCCCAACCTCTGTCTTTCTCTACAGAGATTAATCCCTGATGTCTTAACATATGTCCTACCATTCTGTCCCTTCTTCTTGTCATTGTTTTCCACATATTTCTTTCCTTTCCGATTCTGCGCAGAACCTCATCATTCCTTATCTTATCAGTCCTCTAAGTCTCAACATTCTTTTGTATCACCGCATCTCATATACTCTGATTCTCTTCTGTTCAGTTTCTCCCACAGTCCATGTTTCACTACCGTACAATGGTGTGCACCAAACGTGTTCTCAGAAATTTCTTCCTCACATCAACACTCTTCACCAAGAATTCCCTTTTTTCCAGTGCTGGTCTGCTTTTGATGTCCCCGTTGCTCCGTCCATCATGGGCTGTTTTGCTGCCTAGGTAGCAAAATTCCCTGACTTTGTATACTTCGCGATCACCAATTCTGATGTTAAGTGTCTCGCTGTTCACATTTCCGTTATTTGCTCGGCCTATCATGGACTATTTTGCTGCCTAGGTAGCAGAACTCCTTACTTCATATACTTCGCGATCACCAGTCCCTAAGGCTATAAATACACCAATAAGGATTAGCTCAGTTGTCAGTACAGTTGGAGAAGAATGGACATCTCTAAAAAGGGCAATCACAGAAGTTGGAAAGAAAAGCGTCAGTACAAAGAATGTAACTGCGAAGAAACCATGGGTAACAGAAAAAATACTTCAGTAGATCGATGAAAGAAGGAAGTACAAAAATATTCAGGGAAACTCAGGAATACAAGTCGCTCAGTAATGAAATAAACAGGAAATGCATGGAAGCTAAGACGGAATGGCTCCATGCAAAATGTGAAGAAATCGAAAGCGCTGACTTAGCATGTACGAAAGACAAAACAACCTTCGGTGAAGCTAACAACAAGGATGGTAACATTAAGTGTGCAATGGGGATTTCACTGTTAAAAACAGAGGAGAGAGCAGATAGGTGGAAAGAGTACACTGAAGGCCTCTGTGAGGGGGAAGACTTGTCTGATGTGATAGAAGAACAAATAGGAGTCGATTTAGAAGTGATAGGGGATCCAGTATTAGAATCAGAATTTAAGAGAGTTTCGAGGATATCAGATCAATTAAGGCAGAACGGATAGATAACATTCCATCAGAATTTCTAAAAACATTGGGAGAAATGGCAGCAAAAGGACAATTCACGTTGGTGTTTAGAATGTACACTGAAGCGCCAAAGAAGCTGGTACAGGCATGCGTATTCAAATGCAGAGGTATGAAACAGGCTGAATATGGCGCTGCTGCCGGCAACTCATCTATAAGACAAGGGTCTGGCGCAATTGTTAAATCGGTTACTGCTACTACAATGGCAGGTTATCAAGATTTAAGTGAGTTTGAACGTGATGTTATAGTCGCCACACGAGTGATGGAACACAGCATCTCCGAGGTAACAGTGAAGTGGGTATTTTCCCGTACGATCATTTCGCGAGTTTACCGTGAATACCAGGAATCCGGTAAAACATCAAATCTCCGACATCCCTGCAGCCGGAAAAAGATCCTGCAAGAACAGGATCAACGACGACTGAAGAGAATCGTTCTACGTGACGGAAGTGGAGCCCTTTCGCAAATTGCTGCATATTTCAATGATGAGCCATCAACAAGTGTCAGCTTGCGAATCATTCAACGAAACATAATCGATATGGGCTTTCGGAGCCGAAGCACGACACAAAGCTTTACGCCTCGCCTGAGGCCATCAACACCGACATTGGACTGTTGGTGGCTGGAAACATGTTGTCTGGTCGAGTCTACTTTCAAATTGTGTCGAGTGGATGGACTCGTTCGGGTATGGAGACAACCTCATGAGTCCAAGGACCCTGCATGTCAGCAGGGTCTGTTCAAGTTGGTGGAGGCTCTGTAATGGTGTGGAGCATGGCATTTGTTGTGATATCCTACTCTGAGAGGTAACACGCCTGATGACCTGCATCCATTCATGTCGATCGTGCATTCCGACGGACTTGGGCAATTCCAGCAGGACAATGCGACACCCCACACATCCAGAATTGCTACTGAGTGGCTCCAGGAACACTCTTCTGAGTTTAAAAACTTCCGCTGGCCGCCAAGCTCCCCAGACATGAACATTATTGAGCATATCTGGGATGCCTTGCAACGTGCTGTTCAGAAGATATCTCCACCTCCGGTTCTCTTACGGGTTTATGGACAGCCCTGCATGGTTCATGGTATCAATCCCCTCTAGCATTACTTCAGACATTAGTCGAGTCCGTGCCACGTCGTGTTGCGTAACTTCTGTGTGTTCGCTGGGGCCCTACACGATGTTGGGCAGGTGTACCAGTTTGTTTGGCTCTTCAGCGTATGAGTCTGGCGACACACCATCTGACCTTCCGAAAATATCATCCACACAATTCCGAAGACTGCAAGACCTGACAAGTGCGAAAATTATCGCACAATAAGCTTAACAGCTCATGCATCCAAGTTACTTACAAGAATAATATGCAGAAGAATTGGGGATGTGTTACATGACGATCAGTTAAGGCTTTAAGAACAGTAAAGGCACCAGCGTTGCGGTTGATAATGGAAGCAAGGCTAAAAAAAAATCGAGACACGTTCATATCATACGGTAGCAGGTTCGAATCCTGCCTCGGGCACGGATGTTTGTGATGTCCTTAGGTTAGTTAGGTTTAAGTAGTTCTAAGTTCTAGGGGACTTATGACCGCAGATGTTAAGTACCATAGTGCTCAGAGCCATTTGAAACATTTGTTCATATCATCTGTCAACCTAGAAAAAGCATTCGATAATGTAAAATGGTCCAAGATGTTCGAAATTAAGACAAAAATAGGGGTAAGCTAAAGGGAAATTTCTGACAATCTACGTTTGGGACACAGCTCTGTATGTTAGTGAAACATGGACTGGGGGAAAACCGGAACAGAAGAGAATCGAAGCTTTTCGAATGTGGTGCTAGAGACGAATGTCGAAACTTAGGTGGACTGGTAAGGTAAGGACTGAGGAGGTTCAGCACTGAATCAGAGAGGAAAGGAATAGGTGGGAATACACTGACAAGGAGAAGGGACAGGATGATAGCACATGTATTAAGACATCAGGGAATGACTTCCATGATACTAGAAGGAGCTGTAGAGGTCAAAAAGTGTAGAGATAGAGAGATATTGGAATACATCCAGCAAATAACTGAGGACGTAGGTTGCAAATGTTACTCTGAGATGAAGAGGTTGGCACAGGAGAGGAATTCGCGGAGGGCCAGACGAAACCAGTCAGAAGACTGATGACCAAAAAAAGGTAAAAGAAAGAGAGGGTTGGAGTTCAGCATGTAGTTTTAATGTGTGAACGATTCGTACAGCTCATACTCCGTTGTATGGTGATTAATTCATAAGGCAGCATGAAATAGGCTAGAAAAGAACAAAAATTATTTTCTTTAGTTGAGCTTGAGCTACAGACACCATAAATGTCAAGTTTCGAATGGAAATACAAGCATCCTGGACCCACGTGAACCAATGACGTCAGTACGGATGACTCGTCTACCAGGACAGTCAAGGTATTGTATTTTGAGCCTCCTGTGTTTTTCGCAAGATTAATTATCCATGTAAGTCTCCCTCAGCCTTCATACGAATCTCCTAGCCTGGTTAAGAGCCCTCAGTGGCACAGCGCTGCCTGGGGCCGGCACGCCCGTGACGTGACGCCTCGCAGCGCTGGCTGGCCGCCTGTGTGAACCCACGGCATGAGCCGTGTGTGGCTGGCAGCACGCGGCGGTCCTGTCCTTGCCGCACTGCGTTCCTGGAACGGCGCAGTGCGCGGGACGCCTTCTGACGTCATAGGCCGCCTCGCCGAGGATCCCGAGGCGAACGAACTGTTCCCACTTACTGGCGTCGCGGCGCTTCTCTGTTGAGACGCACATTGCTTAGTTGCAACAAGTACGAATTTTGCACACTTGCCACTTGAGTTGAAATAAGTAGTTCTCGTAACATGCAAAGATCAGCACATTCCTCAAACTGGGGAACTATCAAGAATGGGGTTCCACAAGGGTCAGTCTTGGGTCCTTTGTTGTTCTTATTATATATTAATGACTTGCCATTCTATATTCATGAAGAGGCAAAGTTAGTTCTCTTTGCTGATGATACAAGTATAGTAATCACACCTGAGAAACAAGAATTAACTGATGAAATTGTCAATACTGTCTTTCAGAAAATTACTAAGTGGTTCCTTGTAAACGGACTCTCACTGAATTTTGATAAGACACAGTACATACAGTTCCGTACAGTGAATGGTATGACGCCATTAATAAATATAGACCTTAATCAGAAGCATATAGCTAAGGTAGAATATTCCAAATTTTTAGGTATGTCCATTGATGAGAGATTAAATTGGAAGAAACACATTGATGATCTGCTGAAACGTTTGAGTTCAGCTACTTATGCAATAAGGGTCATTGCAAATTTTGGTGATAAACATCTTAGTAAATTAGCTTACTACGCCTATTTTCACTCATTGCTTTCATATGGCATCATATTTTGGGGTAATTCATCACTGAGGAATAAAGTATTTATTGCACAGAAGCGTGTAATCAGAATAATAGCTGGAGTCCACCCAAGATCATCCTGCAGACATTTATTTAAGGATCTAGGGATATTCACAGTAGCTTCTCAGTATATATACTCTCTTATGAAATTTGTTATTAACAACCAAACCCAATTCAAAAGTAATAGCAGTGTGCATAACTACAATACTAGGAGAAAGGACGATCTTCACTATTCAAGATTAAATCTAACTTTGGCACAGAAAGGGGTGAATTATACTGGCACTAAAGTCTTTGGTCACTTACCAAATAGTATCAAAAGTCTGACAGATAACCAACAAGTATTTAAGAAGAAATTAAAAGAATTTCTGAATGACAACTCCTTCTACTCCATAGAGGAATTTTTAGATATAAATTAAGAAAAAAAATATTTAAAAAAATAAAAAAAATAAAAAAATAAAAATAAAAAAACACAAAAAAATAAAGTTGTTATATTAACTTAAGTATGTTGTTAAATTAACCTAATTATGTCATGTATTGGAAAATTTGACTCGTTCCACATCATTACGAAATATCGTATTCATGATCCATGGAACTAGTAGTAATCTAATCTAATCTAATCTAATCTCTAATCTATCTCTTCGGTCAAAAAAGTCTCATAGCCGACCCCACGTGATGGGCAGTGGCGCCCTCTGCACTGCCTATGTAATCAGCGCTTCCTCGAGTTCTTGCAATTCGGCTCTTTACCTCGGAGGATGTCTCCCGCAGTTGGAGACGAAACGTCAGAGGAGACTTTTATACATCGACCACGGCCTATGAGCCCGGAAGTTTTAAGTGAAGACAATACCGGCCGTGAAAACCTACATTGTATGATAAGGGACCGATTGTCACATCGGATGGCAGGCGCGGGCAATTTTGATATTTAGCAAATGATGCTGCGAGGCAGGTATACGACGCCGCTCGCAGGCGAGAGGTACGGCCCGGCGGGCACTGTATACGATCCAAGATGCTACTCCAGGCGGGTGTAAAATGCATGTGCGTAACGGAAAATATTGAATGCTAAAATGATGATTTGGCCCTGTCTGACTACCCCCTGAAGTAGATCTTAGGCTCTCTTAATGCTCTTTGCCGGTCTCTGTGTCCGAGCGGTTCTAGGCGCTTCAGTCCGGAACCGCGCTGCTGCTACGGTCGCAGGTTCCAATCCTGCCTCGAGCATGGATGTGTGTTAGATTAGTTAGGTTTAAGTAGTTCTAAGTCTAGGGAACTGATAACCTCAGATGTTAAGTCCCATAGTGCTTAGAGCCATTTGAACCATTTCTTAATGCTCTTTAACATATACATCTACATCTACATCATTACTTTGCAATTCACATTTAAGTGCTTGGCAGAGGGTTCGTCGAACCAAAATCATATTATCTCCCTACCATTCCACTTCCGAACAGCGCGCAGGAAAAACGAACACCTAAACCTTTCTGTTCGAGCTCTGATTTCTCTTATTTTATTTTGATGATCATTCCTACCCATGTAGGTTGGGCTCAACAAAATATTTTCGCATTCGGAAGAGAAAGTTGGTGACTGAAATTTCGTAAATAGATCTCGCCGCGACGAAAAACGTCTTTGCTTTAATGACTTCCATCCCAACTCGCGTATCATATCTGCCACACTCTCTCCCCTATTACGTGATAATACAAAACGAGCTGCCATTTTTTGCACCCTTTCGATGTCCTCCGTCAATCCCACCTGGTAAGGATCCCACACCGCGCAGCAATATTCTAGAGGACGAATGAGTGTAGTGTAAGCTTAGTGGACTTGTTGCATCTTCTACGTGTCCTGCCAATGAAACGCAACCTTTGGCTCGCCTTCCCCACAATATTATCTATGTGGTCTTTCCAACTGAAGTTGTTCGTAATTTTAACACCCAGGTATTTAGTTGAATTGACAGCCTTGAGAAATGTACTATTTATCGATTGATCGAATTCCAACGGATTTCTTTTGGAACTCATGTGGATCACCTCACACTTTTCGTTATTTAGCGTCAACTGCCGCCTGCCAAACCATACAGCAATTTTTTCTAAATCGCTTTGCAACTGATACTGGTCTTCGGATGACCTTACTAGACGGTAAATTACAGCATCATCTGCGAACAACCTAAGAGAACTGCTCAGGTTGTCACCCAGGTCATTTATATAGATCAGGAACAGCAGAGGTCCCAGGACGCTTCCCTGGGGAACACCTGATATCACTTCAGTTTTACTCGATGATTTGCCGTCTATTACTACGAACTGCGACCTTCCTGACAGGAAATCACGAATCCACTCGCACAACTGAGACGATACCCCGTAGGCCCGCAGCTTGATTAGAAATCGCTTGTGAGGAACGGTGTCAAAAGCTTTCCGGAAATCTAGAAATACAGAACCAACTTGAGATCCCCTGTCGATAGCGGCCATTACTTCGTCCGAATAAAGAGCTAGCTGCGTTGCACAAGAACGATGTTTCCTGAAACCATGCTTATTACGTACCAATAGATCGTTCCCTTCGAGGTGATTCATAATGTTTGTATACAGTATATGCTCCAAAACACCACTGCAAACCGACGTCAATGATATAGGTCTGTAGTTCGATGGATTACTCCTACTACCCTTCTTAAACACTGGTGCGACCTGCGCAATTTTCCAATCTGTAGGTACAGATCTATATTACAACCTAAACATAAATGAATGATTAAGGCAGTTAATACTACTAAATGATAAACGTTATTTCTCATTATACATTTATTGCAGATTAAAAAACACTTTATAGTACAATTGTCTACATTTCCTGACTAAAGATTTCTGATCAGTTGCCCAACTCTGCCCCATTTTTATGGCCACGCGATCTAACATAAATAACGCGAAATGACTGACATCATATACGTATTAAACACTAGAAGACACTACTTTCAAACGTGACATACGGTGGTGTGGAGCCTCAGTGGAAGTAAACTAGAGTGATCACAGCTGTTTAGCTGTATAGCCGTAAAAGTCGACGCCGCCGCTGCAGATTCCGGCTTTGGCGTTGGCGCTGAACCACTCGCGCACGCCGCGCGTTGCCATCACCGGGATCAGCGGAAGGCCGGCTGCGTACCTTTGATGCAATAAAGTCAGTGACACAGTTGCCTGTGTTTCTCTGCATACTTTGGCGTGAGTCACCTCTGTCTCCCAAACCACACCTCTTGCACGTTCTCACCCACTGAGTTCGAGGGAGGAGGGGGGGGGGGGGAGGAGGAGGAGGAGGAGGGTTTGTGACAATAAAAATTTATTCTGCTTGTTTAATTTACTTCTCCATTTCCTCAAAATGTTGTCAGTACAAATATTAATCGGAAACCAGCCGCACTCTTATCTTACTCCCAGATTTTTTCGATCTTAGGTTTCCCATGTCCTGTAACGACGATTTCTGATCCTTGGTACGTACTGTCGGCTACCTTTGTTATGTGCAGTGGTATTCCTCTAAAATCTGGAATAACGAGAAAACTAGAATTCATTTACGATTCGGATTCAATACCGTCTTATTCTCGCCATCTTTCTCATTTAAGTAAGTACAAACAGGTGTAGTGCCTAATGTAAAGTTCTTTCATTAGCTTTAACCGTTGCCATAACAGTTTCGGTTCTCGTACCGAATCACTAACTATTCCGTGTTAGTGTATTCGTTTTGAGCTGCATAGCTTTCTAGTCTGCCAAGCTGCAGCCCTCGTTCTGCGAGGTAGCCGCAAATGTTTCCGAATTAAAAATCACTCCACATGCAACATGATATCTATTGCAATAGGCCTATATAAATGTTGCTGTAGTTACTCGATCCAACGATTTTAACCAAGATAATGGCGATACATTGGCACTAGCACCGCTTTGGCTACTGTCCTTCAGGAAGAATGATGCCATTCTGCACAGCAAAACGAAATGTGAGCACCAACACAAACGATTGTTCTGAACGCACAATATTAAAGCATCAACAAAATAAGAAGAGTCATTGTCCTCGCCAATTAAGTCACATGTCGTCAACCAATGAACCAATGACAGAATCCTCTACTTTGGCCTTTTGGGACGTTTTAAATAACCGTCACGCATTCCTTTGATGGTGTCATCCTATATCCCCAACACCTCCCCCCCCCCCCCCCCCCCCCCAGCGCTCCATCTTTTGCTTTAATCTCGAAAGAAGCTTTTCAAAATCTTACTTAGCCCCTAGAGTGTCTTACTCTACTACTATTGTCAGTGTCCAATCAACCATTCTCTGATGTTCTAGAACACTTTCCAACCTATTACCTAGTCGCTTACTTCGATAAGGTTTCCCGGTAATTTAGTTTTTTCCCTAATTTTCGCGGCAGCCAGTCTCTTTATTTCGCTGTTCTAGGAAAAATAGTAAATATTTTAGGTGCTGACACTAAAGATTCAGTCGAAAAAAACATTCCAATAACATGTGTTCGCTCATGTTTTTACGAAACTGCGCAGACTGGTGCAGCGACCAGCAGTAATATCGCATCTGAACGTGCAAGGGAACGAAGTCTGGATGGAACAGAAATTGTTTACATTATTTAGTTGGTAGAATATAGTCCTTCAACAACAATACACAGATTTTCTACACGCATCGGTGCTCCACATACAAGAATATGGCGGACATAACGTGTACACAGTCTCTATCCTTATCCTCTGCAGCGCATCCACACCTTCTAGAAGGAGATGAATTTTCTCGTTGGCTAATTGCAAGTCTCTGAAAATCCCATTAACAATGTTTTTTTTAAAAAAATTCTTTATTCAATCCAATAATATCGAAATCCATTAAATTTCGGGCATGCAGCCGCACAAATAAAATTTCCTCTACTGATATTTCGGCCACGTATCGTCCGGCCATCCTCAGAGCGAGTCACAAGACTGACGACAAGGTTTTTTTTTCTTTATTGTTATTTTCAACACCTTGTAAAAAGGTGGGCTGTCAGCAGCATAGTACGCTGCTCTTCAGCCGAGAGTAATACAATAGAAAACATAATGGAGGTACAGATAATACAAGACAAATGGCGGGTAAAAACTGTAGACACTGAAAAACGATATACACGAATCCGTTCACGCTGGACAAGAAAAAACACTAAAACCTGTGGACACAGCGCACAAGACACGGACGACTGCGACGGCACAGGTGAACAGTGGTGGCGTGATGGCGAAAGAACACTAAACACAAAACGAAGGCACACACACAAGACACTGGTGGCGATGATCTCCGGCGCGTGAATGTCCACTGAGCGTGTACGAGTCCGGGGACCTGCCAAGAGAGGAGGAGGGGGGGTGGGAGAGGGAGAGGGGAGAGCAGAGATGCCATGGGCAGGGGAGATAGGGGGAGGGAGGAAGGGAGGAAGGGGGAGGGGAAGCCCAGGGGAAGAGGGGTGGAGGAAGGGGGGATGGGGGGAAAAGGAGAGAGAGGAGAGGGGGGGCGCCCAAAGAAAAAGACACGAGAAGTGGGAGGGGAGGATCAAAGTTGATAGGAGGGGTGGATGGAGGGGAGGAGGACATCATCCGGAAGGGGGAGCTGGCGGAAGCCACCTTGGGAGAGGGTATGGAAAGTGGAGAGATGGAGAGCAGGTGGGACGTAGGAATACAGGCGCGGCAGTGGGCGGGGGTGGGAGAGGATGGGGGAGACAAGCGGGTGAGGAGGATCAAGTCTTTGGGAGGTGTACAGGATCCATATCCGTTCAAGGAAAAGGAGGAGGTGGGGGAACGGAATGAGGTCATACAGGATCCGCATGGGGGAGGGGAGACGGATGCGATAGGCGAGGCGGAGAGCATGGCTTTCAAGGATCTGAAGGGATGTGTAAAAGGTAGGGGGGGGGGGCGGAGATCCAGGCAGGATGGGCGTAACAGAGGATAGGGCGGATGAGGGATTTATAGATGTGGAGGATGGTATAGGGGTCCAGACCCCACGCACGGCTGGAAAGGAGCTTGAGGAGACGGAGTCGGGAGCGTGCCTTGGCTTGGATTGTCTGGAGATGGGGGGTCCAGGAGAGGTGACGGTCGAGGGTGACGCCAAGGTACTTAAGGGTGGGGGTGAGGGCGATAGGACGGCCATAGATGGTGAGATAGAAATCAAGGAGGCGGAAGGAAGGGGTGGTTTTGCCTACAACGATTGCCTGGGTTTTGGAGAGATTGACCTTGAGCAACCACTGGTTGCACCAAGCGGTGAACCGGTCAAGATGGGATTGGATAAGGCGTTGGGAACGCCACAGGGTGTCATCTGCAAACTGGAGAAGGTGGACGGGGGGTGACAGCGGCGGCATGTCCGCCGTATACAAAAGGTACAGAAGGGGGGAGAGGACAGAGCCTTGGGGCACACCGGTGGAGGGAAAAAAGGTGTAGGAATCTGTGCTATGGATGGTGACGTAGGAAGGACGGTGGGAGAGAAAGGAGCTGATCAGACGGATGTAGTTAATGGGAAGGGCGAAGGTTTGGAGCTTGAAGAGGAGACCGGAATGCCATATGTGGTCATAGGCACGTTCGAGGTCCAGGGAGAGGAAGATTGTGGAGCGACGGGAATTTAGCTGTTAGGAGATGAGTGAGGTGGAGGAGAAGGTCATAGGAAGAGCAGGACGGTTGAAAGCCACACTGGATAACGGGAAGGAGGCGGTGCTGGCAGAGATGCTGGTGGATGCATCGGGTGAGGATGGATTCCAGGACCTGGCTGAAGACCAAGGTAAGGCTGATGGGATGGTAGGAGGAGACGGCGGTTTACCGGGGTTAGGGAACATCAGGATATGGGAGGTTTTCCACATGTCAGCGTAGTAGTCGGTGGACAGGACTACATTGTAGAGCCTGGCCAGGGTGGAGAGGAAAGAGACAGGAGCTTCACAAAGGTGGCGGTAGGTGACACGATCGTGACCAGGAGTGGTGTTGCGTTTTGTGCGGAGTGTAGCAATGAGATCCTGTGTAGTGATAGGGGCATTGAGTTCCGTGTGTGCAGTGTTGTCCAAGTACTGGAAACCAGGTGCGAGGAGAGGGACAGAGGTGTCAGTTCGATCGTGGACATCCGTGAAGAGGGAGTAATCGAACTGGGGATCGTCGGGGATGGAAAATACATCGGAGAGGTAGGAGGCAAAGTGATTGGCCTTACTAAGGGTGTCTGGGAAGGGGCGATCATTATGGAGAAGACGATAGTAGGGGGAGAGTTTAGTTCCGGTAAGGCGACGGAAGGCTGACCAGAACTTGGACGAGTTTATAGGTAGGGTAGCATTTAAATGGGTGCATGTCTGTCGCCAGTCCCGGCGTTTCTTAGCTGCGGGCAAGTTTCAGCTGTGTCGCTGGAGTTGCCGGTGGGGTCTTTGTGTGTCCGGGTCACGCATGTAGAGGAAGGCACAGTAGAGACGGCGGGATTCACGGAGGAGGAGGACGGCCTGCGGGGGTAAGGTAGGATGGTGGGGGTGGACGGCGACAGTAGGGACATGGGCCTGCACGGCCTCAGGCAAGGTCTGCTGGAGAAAGGAGGCGGCATGGGTAACATCGTCAGGGCGGTGGTAGGTGAAGGGGTGGCCTTCAACCTGGGTGGAGAGGGTATCCCGGTAGGCATTCCAGTTGGCACAGGAATAATCATGGACGTACTTCGGGGGAGGGTCATTACGAGGGTCGGGGTGGGGGCGACGACCGTCTGAAACGGTGAGGAGGACAGGGAGACGGTCGCCACCAATGGGGTCCAGGACATCCACCGCTATGCAGCCAAGGGGGTTGGAGGAGGAGAGGATGACATCGGGAGTGGAGTTGGATTCAGGGCGGATGTGCTGGGGAATGGGGACGAGGTCGCCTTGGAGGGTGGAGAGGAACCGATGCCACCGCCGTATCTGGATGGCGGAACGACTATGGATGTTGAGGTCAGCGGCGATCACGTAGGAGGAGAAGGTACGATCAATGTGGGAGAGGAAGTCGAAAGGAATAGGGGCGTTAGGGCGGTCATAGATGGTGGCGCAGGTGACGGTAAGGCAGGGGAAGAAGAGACTAAGGATCAGGTGTTCGGTGGGTTTGGGAAGGAGAGGTTGCAGCCGAACCGGGATCTGGCGGTGGTGACCAATGGCAACTCCACCACGCGCAATTGAGAGGGGATTATCGGAGCGGTGGAGAAGGTAGGGCGAAGTGTGGATGGTGTGGTGGGGTTGGAGGAAGGTTTCATTGAGGAGGAAGGCATCGACGCGGTGGGTTGCAGGGGTGTGCATGAAGAGGTGACGACAAGGTGCCGAGCGCGGCCTTATATGCTCCACCGCGGCGGTACTGCGCATGCGGGTCACTGATGCTGGTCGGCGACAGAGACATACGCTTACACATGCGCCGCCTGTGGCGAAGGCGTACAGACATTCGATTCGCTTATCGATGTTTGATCGGCGGCGGTGACACGATGACGACTTCTCTGCAGTTTAATTACTCCAAGAGCCAGATTCCATGCTTTGTCCAAATTAAAACCATTGTCTCTGTTTATTAAATTGTTAGCTAATCGAATTTCTATGGCTTCCTTGAATACAAATTTCCAAAAAGGAGGAGGTGGATGTTAAAATCTTCACATCACTGTAATTCATGGAATGACCGGTATCAATACAATGTTCGGCCACAGCTGACTTGTCTGGTTGTAATAAGCGTGTGTATCTTCGATGCTCCACACACCTCTCATGACCGGTGCGTGTTGTTTGATCTATGTATGGCTGCTCACAATTTCCGCAAGGAATCTGGTACACACCCACTTTACGAAGCAGTAAATCGTCTTTCACAGAGCCGAGTAAAGCTGCAATCTTCGTGGGGGGCCAGAAGATCACCTTAACACAGTGTTTCTCAAGAATACGGCCTATCTTTGAAGAAAGAGCACCCACATAGGGCAAAAACGCACTAGATCTGAAGAAATTACTATCTTCTTCCCCATCACAAACCTGCTTTTTAGGTTTTGCATCGAATGCTCTACGAATTTGTTGCGGAGAATATCCATTCGACTTAAAAATGCTCTTGAGGTATGTTAGCTCTTCTTGCAAATTGTCTTTATCGGATATACAGTGTGCCCGATGCACTAAGGTCTTAAGGGTGATGGCAGCTACTGGCATGAAGATATATGGATTTGTGTGCGTTGGTTTCCAATAAACGGCATGTCCTAACGTGCCATCACTTTTACGGCCAACGACAACATCCAAAAAGGGGAGGCAGCAGTCTTTTTCTATTTCCATAGTAAATTTAATGCTAGCATGGGTGGAATTCAAATGCTCAAGAAATCGATGTAATTCATCCATACCATGGCGCCATACCACGAATGTGTCGTCCACGTACCTCCAGAAGACCGTAGGTTTAAAACTTGCTGAGTCCAGTGCCTTGTCCTAGAAGTCTTCCATGAATAAATTAGCTACCAGAGGGGAGAGAGGGCTTCCCATGGCAACACTGTCAATTTGCTCATAAAATTCACCATTACACTGAAAATAAGATGATAAAAGCACATCTTCAAATAAGGCCATAATGTTCTTATCAAAATGTTGGCTGATAAGAGATAAAGAGTCCTTTAAAGGTACCTTGGTGTATAATGATACCACCTCAAAACTAACAAGCACATCCGTATTATTTAGCCTGACATTGCTAAGTCTCTGAATAAAATCCATAGAATTACGAATGTGGTGACTACATTTTCCTACCAACGGTTTTAATAAGGAAGCTAAATACTTGGCAGAAAAATGTGTTGGTGAACTAATAGTGCTCGTTATAGCTCTCATAGACAAGTCCTCTAGACGCTCATTCTTACCCATCTTGTGAACTTTAGGAAGACCATAAAATCTTGGTGGTACTGCACCTCGTACTTTTAAACTCCTTATGACTTCCTTCGGTAGTGATGAAGTGTTCAGCAAGGAAGCAGTCCTTATTGTTACCTTGTTAGTAGGAACTTTGTTAATCTTCCGGTATGCACCAGAACTAAGAAGACCACATATCTTCTCCTGGCTTGTAGACTTCCTCAGGCAAAAGGACGCTTCATCACTTCGCCGCTCACTATCCCGAGCTTGCACCTCTTGGCCAAGGACCCACTCCTACTCAGGTGGCGGGCCGGTCCCCCAGACGTTCGACGGTCTGGACCCATCTAACCTGGCCCAGGTGATGTCACCACCTCCTGGGTTTGGCAGAACACGCCCCGGTTACCCAGGGGCGCGGCGAAGCACCCTTGCCGACCTGCCCCGCGATCCCACGCCGACAAACGAGATCACGGGCATGCTGAGCACCTGCTGGTCTGTGCCCTGCGAAGAGAAAGGGACTGGTTTTCGGTCCCTTGACACAGTTCCCCCTGTGCCACGCAAGGCAAAAAGCCGAGCTTAACGTCTGGCACCACGGGAAGGCGGAAAGAGCCACTTGGGAAGGAGAGGCTATGAGAGACGCGTTACTTCCCCGAGAGAGGACTGCCGTGGCACGCCCGACTAGAAGCGATCGCCCTAGTGCGAGATTCCGTGCCTTACGGTGCGCCGGCAACGGGCAGGGCCGCGCCGAACGCTCCGTCAAGCGACCGACCTCACGCCAGACAACATTAACAATGTTTACTGAAGAAGCCACTTTTCACTCGTGGAGTTATCAATAATATTCGTAACTCCCATCAGCGATCAGAGGTAAACCCACACGTTATTGCGATGACATATTTTCAAGAACGCTTCCCTGGAAATATGTGATGTGGTATGGTGTCAAACAGTTTTATTGGGCCTGTTGTGTTACTGCATTATCTTACACGGCCTAGCTAGCCAGACTATGTTGAAGATGATCTTCCAGCATTATTGGAAGAGGTTTGTTTGGCCACAACGATGTTTACGTTCTTTCAGCACGACAGGGGCGCTGCACTTTCTAATTGTTAGATGACACGTCATGTAAACCAAGATTTCCCAGTAATATGGATCGGTAGAAGTGGCCGCATTTCTTGGCCAACTAGGTCCCCGGACCTTATTCCTTCTGATAGTACCCTGTGGGGTTGGTTGAAAGGCTAAGTCTACAAAGAAAACAAAGACACAAGACTGCCCAGTTAGAACGATTCAGTAGAGGAAAGAACACGTATTATGCAATCACGCTGCACAATTATCGAAAGTGTTTTGTGTTAACACGTACAGTAATATTATATGCGACAGCGCTTTCACATCACACACAAAGTACCAATATAAAATCAAAATTTATGTCGCCAGTGGATTTAATCTGTTATCTACGTACAGGTGTTTTTGCTATTGAGTGACATTTATATTTATTGATATACAAAAAATTGGTACAAGCTTAGTAAAAAGATTAAAATCCAAACTGGTTGTAATATATATGAATACTCTGTTAAATGATCGCCAGAGTCTTAAACCTGTTAGGGAAACGAATTCTTTATCAGTAGAGAAATGACATCTGTTGATTTTTTTTCCTTTTTTCAGGAAATACATCACCCTGTTCTGGTTTGGTTGGGTTGTTTGGGGAAGGAGACCAGACAGCGAGGTCATCGGTCTCATCGGATTAGGGAAGGACGGGGAAGGAAGTCGGCCGTGCCCTTTGAAAGGAGCCATCCCGGCATTTGCCTGGAGTGATTTAGGGAAATCACGGAAAACCTAAATCAAGATGGCCGGACGCGGGATTGAACCGTCGTCCTTCCGAATGCGAGTCCAGTGTCTAAGCACCCTGTTCTGGAAATAAGTCAAAATTTTAAATGCATCTCATTTTACTGTAAGACATAATATATCCTACTTGTATGAGCTGCTTTGTTCATAAAGAAAATACGTCCGTAACTCCTTATAATGGACAAAATCTCGTAAATTCATCAATAGTGGAATTTATAGGCTTTTGCGATCATCAGTACAAATCATTTTGACATTATGAATTTCTGAATAACTAGCTACACAAAACGTGTTAACATTCTGAAAATAATGCAGGTTAACTACAGCATACTTCTTCCGCAGCCTTTCTAATTTCTTATCAGATTCGTAGATAATATTGAGCAGGGTATTTGTGTGACAGCTGGCAGATCGAAACAGATAACTGTGATTCCTACAGCTGTCCTTGATGAATAGCAGCCAACGATTCCCCGTAATGGGGCCTCACGTTATCGAACATATGGGTCGGTTTAGGACTGGGGATACAGTGCTTTTCCAAGCACTATGAGCTAGCTGCCGACATTCAGTCAGTTTTTTAGGTTTCTGTTCCTTGGAGTCCAAGCGATTCTTGCTTGGGTATATTTCTATCAATCATTTAGAATTAATGATTAATTCATAGGTAGTAAGCGATTTTTGAATGCGACACAGTTAAAATTTTTGGTTATAACGACAGAAATACGTTTCCCAGGTAACGGAACTAACAACACATAACTATAGTGATCCACTACAGACTTCTTCTAAAGCGTCTATAGAGGTTCACTTCTATTTAAACGACAGTTGATAATGTTAAGAGTGTGGAGTCACCAAATAGTAATCAAAGTGTCTATGAAGGATGCTGCCAGCCTCATTTTCATATCGGTATGATTTAAATGAAACACGGTAGAGCATTCTCCCTCATACTATAGGGCTACTATAAAATTTGTATCATCCATCATTATCTTCGTCGGTACTCGGGCCATTCTAGCCTATTCCGAGAATGACCCACAAACATCTGTCCAGCTTCACAGTACGACTAACCTCAAGAAGAGCTGAGAAATAGCAAGGCAGTATCAGGTTTGGTTTATGACACGGAGACGTGGATCCTTAGTAACACAAAAATTCAAAAAACGGAGGCTTGCTCAGCGAGCAGTTGATACAAACAAGCTTTAAATTACCAGTATAGACAGGAAACAAACAAAGCACACGTAATGAAGAGTATAACAAAAATGAAATGGGACATGTAACCAGATGAATAGGAAGTCGATGAACCACGGAACTACTCTGTTAGCTCACAGGAGGTATCACAATAAAAACAAATTAGCTTGGACGGAGAAAGTAATGGAACTGCTCAGTCGCATATTGTTATTTTCTAGCAAAGAATTCGATACATGCATTAAATGCACTTCACGTTTTTGCAAAAGTATTATTTTTGCTTTCTCATTTACCGTAATACAAGGATCAAAGTATGTATGATTATAAAGTGTATGTAAGGAAGTTTTCTTTCATTGACATATCAAAATAATAGAAGTGTTATTCATTTCTTTTATGTTCTTGTAACCAGTAATACTAATCATTTTTATCGTTTTTATTTTCACAATTGTTAACAATATAAATATTGTATATTAAAATAAGAAAACCGAAATCATAAATTTCGCATCAAGTTATTTTTATCTGGAGCCATTTCATGGGGGCTTAATTATTAATTTTGAAAATACTTGTTTTTATTTTTCTTAGCTGTATGTCCGATTACGCTGTGTCTCGTAAACGGTTGGCCCTGACTAGTTTTTGTACGCAATCTGACTGCATAGAACAACAACAAAGAATGAAATGAAAACTTACGTTAATACAATTAATTAATTAATTAAGTCCCCAGCAACTATAAAACCTACGAAGCCAACAAAGCACAAGTGTAGCTGTTGTGTGTGTGGAAGTGTGATTCAACGTACACATCTGGCACGGTTCTTCTTCAATAAGACAAGAAATTTTAAATATCATTTATACTGAAGTAATTAAAAAATAGAAATACTATAATTGCGTAAGGAAAGCAGAATTACACTCTAATACAAGAACACAAGCCAGATGCTTTGTTGACTGAACCTGTAATGACGCATTATTTAAGACATTGAGATAATAAAAAGAAAAGGAAAATTTTTTTTTCTTTTACCTTCATATATTGACGAAAAGCACTCTAATCATTACAATATATCTTCTCACCGACTCGCTACTACCACATCTCAACAAGAACTGACTACTGCCACATCTTGACAAGCACTCTTCACTACGACATCTCAGCAAGCACTCACTACTACGAGTTCTCAACAAGCACTGCACTCCGCTACTTCTCAATAATCACTGCCAGTGGAGGCGGCGAAACAAAACTCTCTGGCGCTGTGGCTCAGTGTAGCCACCTTTCACCATTGATGTTAATGTCAAGTATTACCTTTGTAGATTCTTGGACGTTTTGGTGGGAATGTGACGTAGTGAGACGTTGTAAACTGATTTATGTTTGAGACGGACATGATTTTGGATGTAAGTGCGTTGCTGCGATTCAGTATATTTTGTGAGAAGTATTCTAAAAGATTATTAAAATCTGGAAGCTAAATATAAAAGCCGTGCAATTTGTCATTTACAGTCGTCATTCATATAAGCAAACTCGAACCTGGAAGTTTTTCTAAACGCAAGAAATATCATACCTGAAGACATATTACACGACGAGAAAAAGCTACGTACAAAAGAACTCTTATAAATTCTAAGAGTTCCGCTTCAAGAAGCTTCTAATTCTTTCCTCTTGTCTCTCAAGGCGTTGAGAAATACTTTCGCGAACTTTATCACTGATCCAGTGAGATTTGCCGGACGTTATTACCACCACTAAGCTATATTATCTTTATTCTATTCAAGAAAAAAGATGATGAGCGACGCGACAGTAACTGACGCAACGTTGTGCACAATACGATTTCAATCGTAATTCGTACCACCAACACGGAAATCACACAGCTTACGTCCTATAGCAAGGAATGACGGTAAGTCTGGAGGTAGTATGAAAAAATTCATTCAGTCGTCCAAAGTGAGAATTCATGCACTGTTAGAGACCACTTTTTATTTACACAGAGGCGACAAAAGTCATAGGGTAGTGATGTGCACATATACAGATGGCGGTAACGTCGCGTACACAAGGTATAAAACGGCAGTGCATTGGCGAAGCTGTCATTATTACTCAGGTTATTTATTTATCGTATGGCAATACAGACACGTAAGAAACAAACAGACAAGTCACTAATATAACAAACGTTAATAATTGCAAACCAACATTACTAATATAACAAAGTTTACGGATTACAAACAAACGTCAAGTCTATTAATATAATCTATCGACTCTGGAGTTGCGAGCAGGAAGTCGTCGGGGCTCCCACTATAGGCTCTTCTGGAACACTCTTCAACAATGTGGCTGATGGTCTGACTTTCTCCGCAGTCACACTGAGGGGATGGTATTTTACCCCATTTATACAGGGAGTAAGCACATCTGCCATGACGAGTTCTAATCCTATTTAGAGTGGACCACGTTTTGCGTGCTAGGTCAAAACCAGGTGGCTTTTGTGTGATGCAAGGCATGTTATGATTTTGCCATGCGTTCCATTTCTCAGACCATGCGTTTGTGATACTGAAACCTTCTTGTACACAGTTCCTTGCTGTTCTTGTTGGCGGGTTCCTAGATCGAAGCCTATTAGTGTTTGCAGCCTCAATGTCTTGGTGGATTGGCAGGCTTCGATTTCCCATGATGTTTTTGTATTCACGTACAAGGGCGTCAGTACGTCGCAGGTGTGGCGGTGGGATGTGGCTTAATATTGGGATCCATTGCGTTGGAGTGGGTTTAATTACTCCAGAAATCATCCTTAGAGTGTTATGCAACTGGACATCCACCTTTTTCTACATGTGGGCTGTTTAGCCAAATCGGAGCACAGTACTCGGCAGCCGAGAATACAATTGCTAAAGCAGAGGTGCGGAGAGTGGAGGCCGTTGCTCCCCAGGTAGTACCACAGAGCTTTTGAATAATGTTGTTTCTTGTCTTTAATTTTTCGGCAGTCTTTGTTAGGTGTTCTTTAAAAGATAGTGTTCTGTCCAGCGTCATGCCCAAGTACTTTGGAGTTTTATCATGTCTGAGAACGGTGTTTTCAAATCGAATGTTGAGTTCCTTTCCAGCGAGTTTGTTGTTGAGATGGAAGCAACTAACATATGTTTTGGAAGCATTTGGTTGAAGTGTCCACTTACGGAAATATTCACCCTTTATCTTCAGATCTTTCGTTAGGATATCCTCAGATGCTTCAATTGTGCTACATCTTGTAGCGAGGGCCCAATCGTCAGCATACCCGAACTTTCTTGATTGTGTTTCCGGCAGGTCTCCAATATAGAAGCTAAACAGCAGTGGTGCAAGCACTGATCCTTGTGTTAAGCCATTCTTTAGTTTTTTGATGGAGCTGTAGTCAGTGTCCATACGTATTTGGAACACCCTATCATTGAGCATGCTGTCTATTAAGCGTGCTATAGATTTGCAAGGAATTACTCGAAGAATTTTGTACATGATGCCTTCTCTCCACACAGTGTCGTAAGCTGCTGAGAGTTCAATAAAGGCGACTGATGTTTTCAATTTTCTCTGGAATCCCGCCTCAATGTAAGTAGTGAGTGACAACACCTGGTCAGTACAACTTTTTCCTGGTCGAAAGCCTGCCTGTTCAACTGGGATCGCCCTGAACACTTCTGAGCTAATTCTGTTATATATAAGCCTCTCTAGTAATTTGTAAATTACAGACAGGAGGGCAATTGGTCTGTAGCTTTCTGGGTTGTCAGCTAGCTTCCCAGGCTTTAAAATAGCTATTACCTTAGATCGTTTGAGTTCTTGTGGGATATTACCAGTTTGCATTATGTTTGCGAAAAATTGAGCCAGCCATACTTTTGTATACTTGCCACAGTTTATTATGAATTCAGGGTGAACGTTGTCGAAACCTGGTGCCTTTGTTAGTTTGACATCTTTCAGAGCTTTTTCTGTGTCTTCGCTAGAGAAACGGCGAGAGTGTTCAGTTTCTGTGGCTTCATGTTTTAAGATTTTGAGTTCTCGCTTCACTTGGATTGTATGCGTTTTATCCTTTGGTGTCCTAGACGTGTTCACTAGATGTGCAGCTATGGCATTTGGTCTTACAGCTGCTTTTTGTCGTTGTGCTGGTGGGCTGCTACCTAGTTTTCTCAGCAGTGACCATGCTTACCTGCTAGATGTTTGGAAATTGAGGCTTTCTACAGTTTCCGTCCACTTTTGTCTTCTGGCAGCATCCAAGCTGTGAAGCAGTTCATCCGCTATTTCCTGATCTCCGTATTCAAGGAAGCTCTGGTATAGTTCTTCGCTGGTTTGAGACCATCCAGGGATGTATTCTTTGCGGTACCCTCTTGGTATGCGCTTCTTGGCCGTGCTTATCATGGCACCAACAAATCTTTGGTAATTTTTGCTAGTAGGTGGTATCCATCCCAAACATTTGTCCAGATCTGTGGAGAATCCAGTCCAATTGGCTTTTTTAAAATTCCATCGTCGGCGAGGAATAGAGGTAATTAGGGGAATTTGAGTTCCTACCTCTATTATGATTGGACGGTGTTGACTATGCGGAAAGTCGGGCAGAACTCTACGCGAGACCATGGGAGGTTGGTCTCTGTTGTTGGACGAGACGAAACACAGGTCAGGGTTGTATTCCTTTCTCCAGGTAGCTGATCTAAACGTAAATCGATCCTTAGCATCGAATACATGGTATAAGTATTCGTCTTTTGCCCATTTTGCTAGTGCTTCTCCATTTGCATCATTGTCTTTATACTTCCACTGTTCATGATGACTATTGAAATCCCCAACGTATGCAGCAGGATGTGGCTGAGTTTGAAGAACGTGGGCTGGCCAAGGTGTAGCAGGTGGCTTATAAATATTGGAGGCGGTAATGCTTCCGATTTTTGTGACAACGTTATGAATGTCTTCGTTGGTGGATGTAGAAATTAGGAAAGCGTTTTCAATATCTTGTTTGACATATGTGGCTACTCCATAAGATCTATGATAGGTCGCTCCCAACAGTTCATAGCCTGGTATTTTGCCCCTTTTATTAAGTTGTTGCACTGTATCACAATGAGTTTCCTGTATAACAACCAAGTCAATGTTGTTATTTTTTAATAGTTTTGATAGAAACTGGCACTTAGCATAGCTTATGCCTTCTATGTTTATGTGACAAATTCGAACCACGGGTCCGATTTTTTTGTTCAGAGGGACCTGAGAAGGGCCGTTATTACTCAGGTGATTCGTATGAAAAGGTTTCCGATATGATCAACAGGCTTCGAACGTGGAATGGTACGTCGGGCAAAAGGAAGTCCAACATGTCATTAAGAGGCTACCCTTGACTTTCGTCACCTCAGTGTTAAGTTCTGCAAGAGCGGTACATGTATAAGTGCCTGTCTTGTGGAGAGAAGCGTGTCACTTTTGAACGGGCAGCTAGACCTAATACAGGTACAGTTTCGTATTTTAAAAATTCAGCGCTGTGGCGCAGCAGCACAACGCTTTCTCACTTTCTGTTACGAGACATTAACAGCCTAATTACAGACCTGCTGTTTACGACAGTTTTCACTTATCATAGCCATAAAGGGGGGGGGGATGTTATTAAGGCTTCAGCTGTATTTAAATACAGCTCTGAGGCGGAATTTAGGGAGAAACCCAGCATTTGATCAACGAGCGTGAGAAACGACCTAAAAACCAAAGTCAAACTGGCCGGTGTACGAGACCATGGTTGGTCGTTAATCCGCAGCTCACCTCCCTGCCTCGGAATCTAGAACGCTGCTCGTTACGCTATACGAGCAGGTCATTTGAACGACCGTTCGTGATTTCCTTTATTTAAAAGTCACTTGTCAGATGCGCGACCTGTAACAACTGCAGCAGGAAAGCAGCAACAGAGGTAAGGTGCCCAGGTCTGCGCAGATCTTGACCAACTTGGGTGACCAGCTGATTGTCCTGACCAAGTCTCCAATTCGGTACCCCGTCCCACGCGGGTAACCCTCTTAGCGACTGACACACCCACGGCCCCTCCTCACAGCTTAAATTCTGCCAGTACATGATTCCCACTTTCCAAACTTTTTAAGTGACTGCTTATCTCAAGAGTTCTTGCCCCGAGAAGCACGTCGCAGATGGCAGCCTCTCCTTCGCTGCGATATCGATGTGAGGATTTGTGTACTCGATCTGCCATGGCGTTCACAAAGTTTTGGTAAGCGTTGAATTAGCTTCAGCTCAGGACTTCAGATTGGCTAATGTAAAACGTAAACTCATAGACCAATAAATACGAGAAAGTACTCTCTCACTATCGTCTGCTCACTATTCATTTGCAAACACTCGTCAGTGGGAGGCAAACAGTAACTAGGAGGAAAGAACTTGTCATCCTACGCTATGACTTCAAATTGAGTAGGAGAAGTTCCAAGAGCATGTCACGAACAAAACCAGACTGTAGCAGCTGCAACTCCAATCTCCCATTCTCTTTAACTCTATATGGACGTTATATTGTTTGCATGAATATGCCGAAACTGATTATGTTCATTATTTATTTCGTGCACTCTTTGATATATTGATGTATCGTCTAATATATTTATAGTGTGGCGCTTGCTCTCTGAATGTTCTTTGCCAGTATGAGAGTACTCTCTCTTAGGTTATTGTATTAATTTTTGTTTTTCTACATATTTTGTTCAGAATAAAAAAAAATTACTTATTCGAATTACTGTTATTTAACTCTGTCGTCACTGTCAACAAAGAGCTGACAGTTGGTACGTCAGCGGTTCGGGGTTATCTTTGGATTAATACACTTCATCTACTTGTATTTCTCTGCAAACAACTGTGAAGTCTATGGCGAAGAGTTCTTTTTATTGTACCACGTATTAACGTTTCTTCCTGTTCCGCCTGCAGATGGAGCGCGGGAAAACCGATTTAGAATAACTGGCGTCTATCTTAAAGTGTTTACTAGTTTGGGTTTTTCAGCGTCTCAGTGATACTCTCCCGTGGATCAAACAAACCAGTGACCATTCGTGTCGCTCTTCTTTTTATACGTTCAGTATCCAATGTTGTTGTTGTCTTCAGTCCTGAGACTGGTTTGATGCAGCTCTCCATGCTATTCTATCCTGTGCAAGCTTCTTCATCTCCCAGTACCTACTGCAATCTACATCCTTCTGAATCTGCTTAGTGTATTCATCTCTCGGTCTCCCTCTACGATTTTTACCCTCCACGCTGCCCTCCAATACGAAACTGGTGATCCCTTGATGCCTCAGAACATGTCCTATCAACCGATCTCTTCTTCTACTCAAGTTGTGCCATGAACTTCCTCATTAGTTATGTGATCTACCCATCTAATCATCAGCATTCTTCTGTAGCACCACATTACGAAAGCTTCTATTCTCTTCTTGTCCAAACAATTTATCGTCCATGTTTCACTTCCATACATGTCTACACTCCATACAAATACTTTCAGAAACGACTTCCTGACACTTAAATCAATACTCGATGCTAACAAATTTCTCTTCTTCAGAAATGCTTTCCTTGCCATTGCCAGTCTAAATTTTATATTCTCTTTACTTCGACCATCATCAGTTATTTTGCTCCCCAAATAACAAAACTCCTTTACTACTTTAAGTCTCTCATTTCCTAATCTAACTCCCTCAGCATCACCGGATTTAATTCGACTACATTCCATTATCCTCGTTTTGCTTTTGTTGATGTTCGTCTTATATCCTCCTTCCAATACACTATCCATTCCGTTCAACTGCTCTTCCAAGTCCTTTGCTGTCTCTGACAGAATTACAATCTCATCGGCGAACCTCAAAGTTTTTATTTCTTCTCCATGGATTTTAATACCTACTCCAAATTTTTCTTTTGTTTCCTTCACTGCTTGCTCAATATACAGATTGAATAACATCGGGGAGAGGCTACAACCCTGTCTCACTCCCTTCCTAACCACTGCTTCCCTTTCATGTCCCTCGACTCTTATAACTGCCATCTGGTTTCTGTACAAATTGTAAATAGCCTTTCGCTCCCTGTATTTTACCCTTGCCACCTTCAGAATTTGAAAGAGAGTATTCCAGTCAACATTGTCAAAAGCTTTCTCTAAGTCTACAAATGCTAGGAACGTACTTTTGCCTTTCCTTAATCTAACTTCTAAGATAAGTCGTAGGATCAGTATTGCCTCACGTGTTCCAATATTTCTACGGAATCCAAACTGATCTTCCCCGAGGTCGGCTTCTACTAGTTTTTCCATTCGTCTGTAAAGAATTCGCGTTAGTGGTTTGCAGCCGTGACTTATTAAACTAATAGTTCGGTAATTTTCACGTCTGTCAACAACTGATTTCTTTGGGATTGGAATTATTATATTCTTCTTGAAGTCAGAGGGTATTTCGCCTGTCTCGTACATCTTGCTCACCAGATGGTAGAGTTTTGTCAGGACTGGCTCTCCCAAGGCTGTCAGTAGTTCTAATGGAATGTTGTCTACTCCTGGAGCTTTGTTTCGACTCAGGTCTTTCAGTGCTCTGTCAAACTCTTCACGCAGTATCATACCTCCCATTTCATCTTCATCTACCTCCTCTTCCATTTCCATAATATTGTCCTCAAGTACATCGCCCTTGTATAGACCCTCTATATACTCCTTCCACCTTTCTGCTTTCCCTTTTTTGCTTAGAACTGGGTTTCCATCTGAGCTCTTGATACTCACACAAGTGGTTCTCTTTTCTTCAAAGGTCTCTTTAATTTTCCTGTAGGCAGTATCTATCTTACCCCTAGTGAGATAAGCCTTTACATCTTTACATTTGTCCTCTAGCCATCCCTGCTTAGCCATTTTGCACTTCTTGTCGATCTCATTTTTGAGACGTTTGTATTCCTTTTTGCTTGCTTCATTTGCTGCATTTTTATATTTTCTCCTTTCATCAATTAAATTCAATATTTCTTCTGTTACCCAAGAATTTCTACTAGTCCTCGTCTTTTTACCTACTTGATCCTCTGCTGCCTTCACCACTTTATCCCTCAAAGCTACCCATTCTTCTTCAACTTTATTTCTTTCCCCCATTCCTGTCAATTGTTCCCTTATGCTCTCTCTGAAACTCTGTACAACCTCTGGTTTAGTCAGTTTATCAAGGTCCCATCTCCTTAAATTCCCACCTTTCTGCAGTTTCTTCAGTTTTAATCTACAGTTCATAACCAATAGATTGTGGTCAGAGTCCACATCTGCCCCTGGAAATGTCTTACAATTTTAAATCTGGTTCCTAAATCTCTGTCTTACCACTATATAATCTATCTGAAACCTGTCAGTATCTCCAGGCTTCTTCCATGTATACAGCCTTCTTTTATGATTCTTGAACCAAGTGTTAGCTATGATTAGGTTGTGCTCTGTGCAAAATTCTACCAGGCGGCTTCCTCTTTCGTTTCTTACCCCCAATCCATATTCACCTACTACGTTTCCTTCTCTCCCTTTTCCTACTGACGTATTCCAGTCACCCATGACTATCAGATTTTGTCTCCCTTCACTATCTGAATAATTTCTTTTATTTCATCATACATTTCTTCAATTTATTCGTCATCTGCTGAACTAGTAGGCATATAAACTCGTACGACTATGGTAGGCGTGGGCTTCGTATCTATCTTGGCCACAATAATGCGTTCACTATGCTGTTTGTAGTAGCTTACCCGGATTCCTATTTTCCTATTCATTATTAAACCTACTCCTGCATTACCCCTATTTGATTTTGTGTTTATAACCCTGTAGTCACCTGACCAGAAGTCTTGTTCCTCCTGCCACCGAACTTCACTAATTCCCACAATATCTAACTTTAACCTATCCATTTCCCTTTTTAAATTTTCTAATCTACCTGCCCGATTAAGGGATCTGTCATTCCACGCTCCGATCCGTAGAACGCCAGTTTTCTTCTCCTGATAATGACATCCTCTTGAGTAGTCCCCGCCTGGAGATCCAATGTATGTCCTATTTATTATGGGACCCATACTTATTGAGCAATATTCTAAGATGGGTCACCCAATTATTTCTTAACAAACCTTCGAAGAGTGATGGCATTTTCCCAGTATCTTATCAACGAACCGGTCTGCCATCTTCTTTGCATGAATTAGGGTCCGATCCGTCGATTCGTCTCCCAACATAGATGACACCCCAGTCTATGTATGAGATGAATTATTCCAGTTGTTACCAACTAATATTGTGATCATAGCACACAACGTTTTCCGTTCTGTGAAGTAGAATTTTTCAATTCTGAGCAACCGGAGCACCTTGTCAATCTCTGTAACACTCTGAAATCTTATCGAGATCTTGGTACCTGTACTTCGTTATAGGTAACTGCACTATTTGCAAAATATAGGAAGTTACTATTAATACTACCTTTCAGATCATTAATTTACGGCTTTCGTTATCTTATTATTTAAGCCAGATATTAAATACTTTCATGTATCCTTTTTCAAATTCCCCTGTTTCTCTGGCTGAGTTTTGCAATTTCGTCGTCTAGACAGTATCCGAAGGACAATATACGAAGGTGTAAAATAGAAGTAACATAAACACACATTATTAGATGTAGGGACTACTAAAGAGATCCACTTGTTGGACTCAGGTAAACTGTTGTGTACGATGTGATTTCTGTTCGAGGCAGCAGCCAAGGAAAGAAACATCGTTGGGCGTCCCCTAACTGACGGAATCGTCCATATCGTGCAAGAACTGACTGTTACTGACCGACGGTACCCAAGCAGTACGGTAACAGATGTTATTAGTATATTGCTTCGTAATTTACAAGCTATACTGCCGCAGAAGGGGGGCCTCACATGAAACTACAGAGAATCTTAACTAAGATGAAGAAACTGCTTCCCACAACCGTAGCCACTATCGGTTTCGGTCTTCTCCAGCAGTACCCTACTGGCTGTCTTCTTGGACTGTTTCATATAGAAGGAAGCTTCGTTCGTAATTTTGACCCAGTACTAAATAACAGAGACAGGTCTTCGATCCTCCTCCACATAAAATGATGAATTTCTGAAACTGAAGCACGGTGGAAAATTGCGATGCGGTGAATCGCGACTGAAGTCATACGACCGGAGACACTAGATGGCTTTACTCGGCTGTCAGTTTCATTAGTTTTCCCCAAAATAAAGAGAATTAAAAAAATAGCGGCGACGACGATGGCATACGCTCTGTTCACGACATTATTCTCTAAGGGGTTTCAACTTTTAATAAGAGACGACACAAGTATAATTTTATCTTCGGGCCCATGATGCAATATGTACGTCATTTGTAAGTACAGTTGATTGGGACATGGGTAGGAACATCTAAGTTTTGGATGTTCTTAAATTGAACACGTTTATATAAAAAAAATGATATAAAATGAATATTTCGGTCACCAGAGCTGAAAATGATCGGGAAAGCGCTGTGTTGACCACCTGCCTCTCCCTATCCCCATACAGTGATGCCTTTGGGCTGTGGATGACACGGCGGTCGGTCGGTACCGTTGGGCCTTCCGAGGCCCGTTCGGACGAAGTTGAGTTAAGCATTAAATGAATATACGTTGGTTTTTCTTTCTGTTTTCCTTATACCACTGACAAATGACGCATAAAATTTTGACACACTCTGTCAAATACACACATTGTCCATTGCCCAATGAAACGGGCAACGAGGGTACCACGTGTTTCCTCTTTAGTTTTTACTAAGGTGTCGTTAACCAGTGACTTCATGTGGCTCCATAGGAAAAAACTCTGCCGTGCAATCATCACGGGTGATTGTTCATTGTTTTTTAAGATAGCGCCATCGGGGTTGATGCAGAAACATAATCAGTTTACAGAACACGTCTCCCAGACGCATTGCTCATTCAAGATATAATACTGCGTAAAATAAGTTTTACATACAGTGCATTCCTCATCAAGAGATTTTGGTATCCATTACTGTCGGTATAAAATAAATGCATGGGTCATTCTGTAGACGAGTTTTTAATTTGGGAGGTTTCATATACTGCAACTACATTTGCCTGTTGCGTATTGCCGTTCTCTAGAAGCAACATATACTTTGTCGTCTCATGATTACGAAGCAACGCCGTTACGTGATTGCCATCGGTTATAGATATTACAAAGGATTTTTGTGTGAGTATGTTATTATCAATGAAACACATACCGTTTTAAGTGAGAGTGCATGTTCCCGATAGTCCTGCGCGTCATTAACGAAACAATGAGTATCCCTTCAGTGGAGATATCGGCAAAACGGGGAAGCTGATTTGCCAGTCGGGCTCGGCATGGCGTCACCGCTGGAGAAAATAGCGGCTGGAGTGTTGTCACGGTGACGCTGCGCTTCCTTAATGGTGGCCCCCGGAGGTACAAAGTCCGGTCCACGCAACCTGCAGGACAGGTAGGGAGGTCGGCCGCAACCCACCTGCAGGGACCAGACGCACCGCTGAGTCATCGCTCGCAGGCGTCTGCTTCTCATGATACACTAAGGTTTCTGAAAATTGCAACATCCTTGCAAGGTAAATATCGGCGGCGCTTCCCCCCGAAGAATTCACACCCCAATCAGGAGTGCCACAAGGAGGTATCCTATCCCCGCTTCTGTACGCGCTTTGCACGGCTGACGTACCAACGACAACAACCCCCAAAGAAACGGTAGGACTGTACGCTGACGACACCGCCTACTGGTGTACAGAATTGAAGACGACAACCGTACGACGAAAGACACAGACCTACCTTCAAAGACTAGAAACCTGGATGGCAAAATGGAGAATCCGCCCAAACCCAACCAAAATCCAAATGGTTTTATTCAGAAGAGATAGAGAAGATCCTACGGAGAGCAGCGCGCTTCGTTACAGGATCATTTAGTAATCGCGAAAGCGTTACAGAGATGATAGATAAACTCCAGTGGAAGACTCTGCAGGAGAGACGCTCAGTAGCTCGGTACGGGCTTTTGTTGAAGTTTCGAGAACATACCTTCACCGAAGAGTCAAGCAGTATATTGCTCGCTCCTACGTATATCTCGCGAAGAAACCATGAGGATAAAATCAGAGAGATTAGAGCCCACACAGAAGCATACCGACAATCCTTCTTTCCACGAACAATAAGAGACCGTAATTGAAAGGAGAACCGATAGAGGTACTCAAGGTACCCTCCGCCACACACCGTCAGGTGGCTTGCGGAGTATGGATGTAGATGTAGATGTAGACACAGACACCTGACCAAAAATCGACAACAAAACACAAATGACATATAACTGACGCTGTGGGACACACCACTAAGACTTAACGACACTGCCAGCTACCTAGGAGTGTACCTAGACAAGTACTTAAGCTGGAAAACACACCTCACTTACCTGCTAAACACGACGAGAAAAATACATGCCTAGTCAGACAATTACAAGGACGATTCCATGGATGTGACGACCAAACGGCAATCCACACTTACAAGACGTACATTAGACCAGTGATAGAATTCGCAGCAGCCCCCTTAGGGGGCTTACACAAACCGGTAGCAGAAAGACTTTACTCGACCGAAAGACGACATTTACGCACCATCTGCAGACTGCAAAGGCTCACGCCCAGTGACGACGTATACGACATCACAGGCGTGGAGCCGCTACAAAACAGACTGACTAAACTCAGAGCAAACTACGGGAGGCACATTAACGAAACGCCCAGACATGGAAGACATTCTGACAACAAGACCACGAGTGAACAGGCCACCAAAATTTAAGTACACCCAACCAGCGCGTACAGTAGCACACAACACCAGCCAAGAATACCCAGACCTCGCCCCTATCATGGAACCACTAACCCAAGATATCCCACTTCCCCCCATGCCTGACCCAAAGACACAGAAACTAACCCCATAAAATTCACACACACACACACACACACACACACACACACACACACACACACACACACACACACACACACCACTGCCACGAAAGCCATCCCCTTGAGGTGAATGGAGGACTTGATGTAAACATGAGAGCAACCAATTAACTCAAATCAGTTGTATAACACCAAACTGTCCAAACCTCCCACCTGTTGTTGCTGTTGTGGTCTTCAGTCCTGAGACTGGTTTGATGCAGCTCTCCATGCACCTCCCACCTATAGCAGGCAATATAAAGAAAAGTGGCATTGTCAATATCAGTGTTAATGTCAACGTTAATGTTAACGCTAATGTTTAAGCATATCTGTCCATATCTATCTGTGCACATATACACATACATGTAGTTAATAAATAATAAATAAATAAGTCACTTAAGTAGTAACATAACATAACACCACCACAACTCACACACACAAAATGAAGCAACACCACACTACAGCACAAACATCAGTCACCTCAGAGCACATCCGCACTGTATATTACTATACTGTATTTCTATTGTATTCTACGACCTCTTTGTATTCTAAAGTATTCAAAGAGAATTTATGGAATAATCATGATGAAAATATTGTATAATTTATAAAACGTACACTGTATTTCAATATGACTTAAAATCTTTAATCTTTAAACTTCAATTTCTAACTTAATTTGTTTTTAATATACTTTATTTTATATTTTTGTATTTATTTTATATTTCTGTATACTCTATAATGTAAATATGATCAGATGCACTTTTGCAAGAAATACTGAAATAATAAATAAATGAATGCACTCGTACAGCAAAAGGCTGAAAAGGGTAATGCAAGCCCTCAAGCAGCCCGCCCACCCCCCTCAGGGGTGGGAATGAAAAGTGAAAAAAAAAAAACCCTTAAGGATTGCCCCTCCGAAGAAGTGATTAAGATTACAGAAGGATAGCGTCCACTTGGACCCAGCACCGATTTCTCTACTAAGAGTATTCGACGCCTTCTGCTGAGTTGGCCTGGTGACACGCACGCCGGCTCCCACTGTCCAGAACTTACAAACCAGTGTTAAGCTCCCTGCACGCAGGGACAATAGTGGTGGTCAGCAGCGCTAGCCCGTTCTGCCGCTAGTAATTATCCATCACTGTTTCCAGTTGTACGGAGCCTTCCACTTCACCGTCCAGTAGGCCACTGGCGACCAGTAAAGACAAACAGGTTCAAGTCTAGTGGACGCCAAAGGATCCCTAACAGCCATTACAGGGCGTATCTTAAAAGATACTCGTCGTCAGTAGAGCGCTAGACGATGGTGAGGGAGGTTCAAATGGCTCGGAGCAGTATGGGACTTAATTTCTGAGGTCATCAGTCCCCTAGAACTTAGAACTACTTAAACCTAACTAACCTAAGGACATCACACACATCCATGCCCGAGGCAGGATTCGAACTTGCCAACGTTGCGGTCGCGCCGTTCCAGATTGCAGCGCCTAGAACCACTCGGTCACTCCAGCCGGCGCTGGTAAGGGAGAAACTACTGTTGTGTGTACTATACCTTCGTTGCGAAATGTCTTCAATATCTGAAGAAGCGCAGTCAAAACAAAGTGCTAGAGTAAAATGGAGCGCACAGAAGACAGAAACTTAAGAGAACTATGAACTGTTATGGAATTTCATTGTAATTATGCCAATAAAGTGGAGAGGGAGACCTCTATGATGAAGTTCAACAGTGACTTAGTGGGATTAGGGTTCGCAGTTCCCGACAGGTGTTAATTGAGAGTTCATCACTAATTGCCACCTTCCTAAACGTTCGGTCATATAATTCCTATTACTTTCTAAAATACAAAAATAAGCAACGAACATATTTGTCAGGATAAGAAAAGGATAGTAACAATTTCTAAAAAAAAAAAAAAAACTCCCAAGAGTAAATAAGATGCTAGGCTATACCAAATGACTACGACTACGAAGCCACTGCGTTTTAAAACTTTTTGAAACCTTGTTAATATTATCAACTATTAACATAAACAAAACCTGTAATTTACTCAACCTTAACACTGGTACATTGCACAACAATTTATTTTACAGATTTCATCAATAGCTAAGTAGGGCCTTAGTACATTTGCTGTGCCACTTGCTACATGCCAATAGCAAAAAAATGTTCTAATGTGTGTGAAATCTTATAGGACTTAACTGCTAAGGTCATCAGTCCCTAAGCTTACACATTACTTAACTTAAATTATCCTAAGGACAAACACACACACCCATACCCAAGGGAGGACTCGAACCTCCGCCGGGACCAGCCTTCATGCCAATAGCCTTCCTAAGTCAAGACACTCATCCTTCACCACCGAAGCACGCAGCCAGATTCTTCCTTGCCTCCAAAGCAGTTTTCGAATATGCGTATACCGAGTAAGCCCCTCTCAACGACGGCAGTTCTGTCTCGTTGGGACGCCAATGGCCGGAGTAAAAACGTGCAGTGTTAATGTCTTCATGGTCAACCCATCCTCTTTCAAAGTACGGTGCTGTGATGTTGTTCGAAATCAGATGTGGGGAGTACACATGCATTGTAACAGCAAATCTAGTTTCTAAATCAACTTCGATGTCTTTTCCAAAGATTCTAAGTCTTGCTCTTTTATGCGAAACGCGTTTTCCACCACTCTGCGTGCACGCAGTAAAGGATAGTTGAATATACGGTCCCCTGATGTCAAATTTCGTTTGGAAAAGCGCTTCATGAAGTTCCAAAGGGAACACATCATCACCCACAATAACATCATCACTAGGAAATTTTAGTGTGCTATTGTCTAAGGCTGAATTAAGCTAGGACAACTGGAATACACTTGCGTCATTGGTTCTTCCATTGGTTTCCACATCTGCATATAGAAAATTACTATCAGCATCTACCAATGCCGAAAGTATAACGCTGTAAGCTTCTTTGCAGTTGGAAAACTTAGTGCAATTCCCAGACGGACGCTTTATGGCCATATGCTTTCCGACAATAGCAACACAGTATAAAGGAAAATTCCACTATGTTTCAAAAACTTTTTTTATTTCCACCCATTCCTCCAATATTTGCGGAACCTAAAAAAGAAATACTAGCTACAACTAAAACTAGCAGATGCATACAAACACATTAACACAATCATTGGAAGTTGTGTTAATTGTTGTTAGTCTTTTAATTTCAGGTTACACCAGTTAGCAGCGCTGAACATGATGGTATGGAACTGGCGCATCTGATCCTCAAACTATTGACACCGTACAGAATGTCGAGGGCTCATCAGTACTCCACTTGTGCCTACTCTTATAACACCCAATTCAACATAAAATTTTAAAAAAGAAAACAGAAATTAAAAAAAAAAAAACTGCGTGTAAGGAAATTGGCGGAAGTTGAGAGAGCCATTGAGAAGTTACAGAAAATATGCAAGAGTCTGACGTCAACTTCAAATGGACCTTAGCCCGACGAGGTTGACTTAAGTCACAATGCTGGCGAAAGAGAGACTATTTGTGGAAGCGCCACAACCTTCAAGTACTCTGACGTTATCCGGAACCACGTCCAACGGTGGTAATTCAGATAATGAATTTATAGCCGACTCACATTTCCTTTACAAACATTTACAGTGAACTGCGATTGCCCGTTGTTTCCAGTTGTCTCTTACCACGCAGTTCGGTCAACGGCTTTCACAAATGTTTACAAAATAGAAAATTGCATTAAAAATATAGTTAGAAACACAATTTTGGTATTGCTTTAACATGACACCACAAATCTTCGCTAAAAATTATTCCATTAATTTTCTAAAATAATTGTGAAAGCACTAAAAAATAAAATATTTTGGAAACATGTTCTCTTAAAACTGCTAAATTCTTTAATTTACAATTTAGTTTTAGAGTTAAGTTCTCAAAAGTTTTTAACCTATCCCAACGAAGACTCTGGTATATAAACTCACTAGTTTGTTGTTGTTGTTGTTATTCTTGTGGTCTTCAGTACGAAGTATGGTTCGATGAAGCTCCCCACTCTTCACCATTCATGATTACTGCACCTTCCGTCCACTCAGACCTTTCAACTCTCGTTGAGCCTCACACATTTTCCTCCATTACCAAACTGACGATTTGTTGAGCTCAGGGATTCGTCCCATCAATCAGTTCCTCCTTTTACTCGAGCTGTGTCATATATTTCGTTTCTCCTCGTTTCGATTCAGTACCTCTTCATTAGTTACTGAATGTGCCCAAGTAATCTACGGCATTCTCTTGTAGGACCATAATTCAAAAGCCCTTCTTTTCTCGTCTATGCTGACTTTCGTTCAAGGCTATACTCCTGGAAAATCCTTCAGAGAAGATTTCCAAACTCTTCAGTTTACATTGGAGACCAATAAATTTGTGCCCGCATCTCGTGGTCGTGCGGTAGCGTTCTTGCTTCCCACGCCCGGGTTCCCGGGTTCGATTCCCGGCGGGGTCAGGGATTTTCTCTGCCTCGTGATGGCTGGGCGTTGTGTGATGTCCTTAGGTTAGTTAGGTTTAAGTAGTTCTAAGTTCTAGGGGACTGATGACCTAAGATGTTAAGTCCCATAGTGCTCAGAGCCATTTGAACCACCAATAAATTTGTCTTTATTGGGGATGCGTTTCTTACTATTGCCAGTCTGCATTTTATATCCTCTTTACATCCGCAGCAATAAGTTATTGTACTGCAAAAATAACAGCGGCCGTTAACTAATTTTAGTGGCACATTTCCTAAACTTATCATCGCAAAATTTGATTTGCCACATGTCGGTTTGTTTTACTTTGTGTAAATTTATCTTATAATCTCTTTTCAAGACACTATGCGCTCCATTCAACTGCCCTTCCAAAGCCTTTGCCGTCTATGACAAAATTCTAGTGTGATCGGCAAAACCGCAAGGGTTTTATTTCTTCTACTTGATCTTTAATTCCTACTCCAGATTTCTCCTTGGGTTCCTTTACTGCTTGCTCAGAGTATAGATTGGATAACATTGGGGGTAGGCTGCAACTCCATCTCACTCCTTGTCGTACTGTCTCGCTGTTATGTCCTTCGATCAGGTACTTCGCCTCTTACAACAGCAGTCTGGTTTCCTTAGAAATTGTACATAACCTTGCGCTCTATGTATCGCATCCCTCCTGTCTACTGAATTTTAAGGAGTATATTGCAGTTAACATTGTCAAAAGACTTCTCTAACTTTACATTTGCTATAAATGTGAGTGTCCCTTTTCTCAACGTGTCTTTTTAAGGTACCCCCGCGTGTTTCTACATATCTCCGGAACCTAAACTATATTTCATCGAAACCTGCCAGTCGTTCGTCTTTCTGTAAGGGGCGAACCAACTTCCTTGAGTTGTGAATCGCCGGCCGGAGTGGCCACGCGGTTCTAGGCGCTTCAGTCCGCAACCGCGCTAATGCCACGGTCGCAGGTTCGAATTCTGCCTCGGGCATTGATGTGTGTGATGTCCTTAGTTTAGTTAGGTTTAAGTAGTTCTAAGTTTAGGGACTGATGACCTCGGATGTTAAGTCCCATAGTGCTTGGAGCCATTTGAACCATTTTGAAGTTGTGAATCGTGCTTGCATTCTCTTTGACCCCCGGGTTTCCAGCCTCGGCTGAGCGGGTAGCCCGGTACCTCGTTGGTGCCACAACACCTGACATGCATAGCTGCATATGGTTGGCCGCTAACTTCTTTATTACGGGAGCCACTGTTGTTGCTCTGTGGACTCAGATTTTGTCTTTAATTGCAGCACTTTTAGGCTTCAAACAAAGTAAGTCCTCGATCAGACCCTAAGGATCTTGCGTATTGACGTAGCTGATCGTGAAATAGAAAAGCTACAGTCGCTAAGTTTATTGCACCAGGATCAGATGAGATACCTGTAAGGTCTACAGAGATTATCCGAAAGAACATGCAACGCTCCTAGCAGCAATTTGTCGTAGATCGCTGGAGCAAGGGAGGCTATGTAGTGCCTGGAAAAAAGCATGGGTCACTCCCTCATTCCTACTTCAAGAGCGGTCGTAGGTGAGGCTCATGATTACAGGCCTATGCCGTTCACGTCAATTTGTTGTAGAATTATGGAACATTTTTTACGCTCAAGAATTCTGACGCCTTTGGAGAACGAGATTCTCCTCTATAAAAATCAATATGGATTCTGCAGACAGAGACCTTATGACGCTCGGCTCACTCTGTTGCTTCACATGGTCCACAGACCACAGTGCTGCAGTCTGTGGTGCTCAGTTTAATGCTGTGTGCCTCGACTTCAGGAAGGCATCTGACACTCTCCTACCATGTCGTTTAGTGAAAAGAGTATGAGCTTACCGAGTATTGGACAAGATTTGCGACAGGATGAAACATTCACTTGCAGTCAGAACTCAACACGGCACTCTTAACGGAAGAAAATCGACAGAGGTAGAGGTAATTTCACGGGTACCCCAAGGATGTATGTTGTGATCGTTTCTGCTTACATCGTGTATAAACAATCTAGTAAACTTCGTCGTAAGGCTGCTCAAGCCCGCCCGGTTAGCCGTGCGTTCTAACGCACGGCTTTCCGGATTGGGAAGGAGCGCCCGGTCCCCGGCACGAAGCCGCCCGGCGGATTTGCGTTGAGGTCCGGTGAGCCGGCCAGTCTGTGGACGGTTTTTAGGCGGTTTTCTATCTGCCTCGGCGAATGCGGGCTGGTTCCTCTTATTCCGCCTCAGCTAAACTATGTCGGCGATTGCTGCGCAAACAAGTTCTCCACGTACGCGTACACCACCACTACTCTACCACGCAAACAAAGGGGTTACACTCGTCTTGTGTGGGACGTTCCCTAGACGGGGGGGGGGGAGGGGGGAGTATCCCACCGAGGGCCGAGCCGCACAATAACCGTCAAAGAGTGGTTCGGGGTGGGGCGGCGGAGGGGTGAAGTGGACTGTGGTAGTCGTCGTGGAGTTGCGGACCTCTGCGGCTGTGGCGGGGACGGAGCCTCTCCGTCGTTTCTAGGTCCCCGGTTAACATACAATACAATACAATACAAAACTGCTCAAGGATGATGCGGTTATTAGTAAGAAGGCAGCGACGCCAAAAGACATCAACGATTTGCAGAAGGACCTACAGAGGATTGATGGATAGTGCCAGGACTGACAGTTGACCCTGAACGTAAATAAATGTAACCTGTGACGCATACATAGGAAAACAAATCCACTACTGTACAACTACATTACTGATGGCAAAATGCTGGAAACAGAGACTACCATAAGATATGCAAGAGTATCTATCAGGAGAGACCTTAAATGGAATGACAACATACACTAAACTGCAGGAGAAGCAGGTGACAGACTTTTATTCATAGGAAGAATCTTAAGGAAATGTAATTCATCCGCTAAAGGAGTGACTTACAAGGCGCTTGTTCGTCCGATTTTTGTGTACTGTTGATCGATTTGGGACTATTACCCGACAGGACTAACAGAACAAACAGAAGATCCAGCGAAGAGCGGCGTGTTTCGTGACGACATCGTTTAGTCGGCGCGAGAGCGTTACAGAAATGCTCAACAAACTCCAGCAGCAGCCGCTGTCCATCACTGAGAGGTCTACCACTGAAATTTCGTGAATAGTCGTACAACGTATTACTTTCTCCCACATACGGCATAATGAGAAAATTAGAGTAATTAGGGCTGATGTAGAGGCTTACCGACGATTATTCTTCCAATGCCATTCGTGAATGGAAGAGAGGGGAGGAGGGAGATTAGTTATTGGTACCACCGGTACTCTCCGCCACACACCGTTAGCTAAAATGTAGCAATAGCTTATCGGGGTAAGGAAAAACTGAGGTATAAATTAAGTGACGTGCTAAAAAATTAAAATAAGATGTTTGAGAAATTTCGGCCTTGTGTAGCGACAGTAAGGTAGAGCGCTAAAATTTCGTCGCCTTAGTTGGCTAGGACCTGAATAAGCCCTGAAAGGTTATGGAAAAGGCTATGAATTTGTATACATATTCCTGACTTTATCAACCACTTGTACGCAATTTACAATTAAATTGTCGTAACATACTAAAGCCAATACTTGTAAATGTTTGCACTGTGACATATATATAAATACAATAAAAATGTTCGTACTTTCGTTTCCCATAAAAATTCTCAAAATTCAGTTTTTCCACTGTAACATTGCCAAACACTTTCACCATTATAAATCCCTTGAAAGCCACGAATGAACAATGTTTTCAAGTTATTTTCAGCCTTATAAATATGTGGCACATAAGAACCTATGTGCCTGTCTAGATGAATAGCATTTTTCGTGATAACAAATCAAGCATTTTGTGCAATAAATCCATTTCTCCCCGCTTGCGTTTTCGTATACGAGAAAAGGAAAGCAAGCTCTCTAAATAGCAAATGAAATCAGTTTTCGATAACAATTACAAATTTCGTCCCCGGGATGAAAATAGGAGCTGCGCGGGGGACGAACATCCTCAGATTTATTACAATGGCCGCTACACCAGCATAGCCTAAACCCTTGACTTTAGCAATTACACACCGGGAACTACAACACACGACTGAAATACAGCCGAATATTGAACACACACCAGTGCTCACACTAGAAATAACAGGCCACTAATTTGACTGCTGCAGTAACTCACCTCATTACAAAAAAAAATTGAATTCCCTTGTACACGGATGCTGGTCATGCTGCACACAACAGACTCTACAATAAAACACTCGACAGAAGCCACGCATGCTCGCGTAGGTAAACATTTGTTACCAACTATGGAAACTGGAAATTCCCAGGAGGACGAAATTAGGAGCAGGGGCGATATTAGGACCCCGTACCTCATTCCTGACGTTTTAATAATGATCTGTCGCGGACAGACTGCATAACATGTAGTGCAGGTATTGATCTTGCGAGCCGATCGATAGCACTCTTTGGACAACCTCAGAGTATATCTTTGCACAACTTCCGTTTCACAAAGTAAACAGTGAATGGCTGAGTTACCAACCAGCGAGTGAACAACGAAGAATGTGGTGGACGCAAATCGTAGCTAACTAACAGTAAGAAGTCAATGGCGTAACACAAATAATAGGGCACAATACTCCACACCAACAGCTGAAGACGCACCACCATAGGGAGCGGTGTCGGCGCAGGAGACAACAGGCAGACTGTTGTTGGCAGGTAACAAGAACACAATTAATCTGGTATCGTATGACTGGGCCAATTACTCCGTTTTCAAGCATCGTGCATAAATCTTTGAGTTTCTTGTGTGGGTTTTGCTTGATAATCTCTCAAATCGCGTCCTGTGAGTAATAAATGTGACTACCTTCCAAGAAACTTCCTAGTGGGTTAAAATTGTGAACCGGACCGGCACTGAAACCCACAAAGTTGCCTTCGTGGAGAATTACACGTAGAGCAAATTTTGATGAAATCAGCCGTTTGAGATTTACAAGATTTCCAACTAGTTCTGGTCAATACGCACTCCCTGATATTGAATAATAAATATTTTTACTTTGCCTTAGGTTGTATGGTTAGTGTTATACACAAGTGAATGAACTGTATTTTCTTAGTTAAGACATATGATTTACCTAGAACCGATCAGTAATGCTTTGCAAAAGTCATAAAATTTGTTTCTACGAAGGACTGTTATTTTCAAAGTCAAGTGCCTTAGATCATAAAAATTCCGGTAGGTATGTCTGGTCGTTAAGATTTTCATATCAGTCTAGCGGAGCTTTCTGATGAAATGAACCTGGTAACTTATTCCTCACGGAAATTTCCAACCAGGACACTGTTTTTTCATACACCGGCTCCAATTAAGCAGGAATCGCAAGTGTTGGCAGTTTGAAACCAACTTTCTGAGCTTGACGCTGCGTAAAGTTTTCTCCCTGGAGTGTGTTGTAGGTCACCTCTAAGCTTACTTTTCTTTCATGTTAATAGACAAACGTTCATTTCATGTTGCTGGACCGGATGTAACAATTTGTTGTAACAAGCTGCAACTGAGTGCCTGATCGGCATTCAAACACGAGCACTTCCCTTCACAGAGAGTATCCTAGCAAATGATCATGGATCTACTGCTTATCATGATCAGGCATCATAAACAATTAGGCCAGTGGAGTACGCCTCCATAAGTGAATAAAACCTTCAACGTCACTGATAACTTTCTTGCATGATTTATGGACATTAGTGAAAGTCTCTCAGGAAGTATGTGAGAATTGCATCACTAAGGGCATTTGGTGCAACACTAAACGAGGGATATTGTTCTTCTCCATTCCTTCTAAGCTTGCATTCTTCTACGATGCTGTTAGACAGGCACCTTTGGAACAGTTTAAGAGCTGTCTCTAGAATCCATATTTCATTTGATTTATTAATCCAGAGATCATCTAACAGTAACCTAGGACTTGTTTTAAAACAGTGAAACTACACTCCTGGAAATTGAAATAAGAACACCGTGAATTCATTGTCCCAGGAAGGGGAAACTTTATTGACACATTCCTGGGCTCAGATACATCACATGATCACACTGACAGAGCCACAGGCACATAGACACAGGCAACAGAGCATGCACAATGTCGGCACTAGTACAGTGTATATCCACCTTTCGCAGCAATGCAGGCTGCTATTCTCCCATGGAGACGATCGTAGAGATGCTGGATGTAGTCCTGTGGAACGGCTTGCCATGCCATTTCCACCTGGCGCCTCAGTTGGACCAGCGTTCGTGCTGGACGTGCAGACCGCGTGAGACGACGCTTCATCCAGTCCCAAACATGCTCAATGGGGGACAGATCCGGAGATCTTGCTGGCCAGGGTACTTGACTTACACCTTCTAGAGCACGTTGGGTGGCACGGGATACATGCGGACGTGCATTGTCCTGTTGGAGCAGCAAGTTCCCTTGCCGGTCTAGGAATGGTAGAACGATGGGTTCGATGACGGTTTGGATGTACCGTGCACTATTCAGTGTCCCCTCGACGATCACCAGTGGTGTACGGCCAGTGTAGGAGATCGCTCCCCACACCATGATGCCGGGTGTTGGCCCTGTGTGCCTCGGTCGTATGCAGTCCTGATTGTGGCGCTCACCTGCACGGCGCCAAACACGCACACGACCATCATTGGCACCAAGGCAGAAGCGACTCTCATCGCTGAAGACGACACGTCTCCATTCGTCCCTCCATTCACGCCTGTCGCGACACCACTGGAGGCGGGCTGCACGATGTTGGGGCGTGAGCGGAAGACGGCCTAACGGTGTGCGGGACCGTAGCCCAGCTTCATGGAGACGGTTGCGAATGGTCCTCGCCGATACCCCAGGAGCAACAGTGTCCCTAATTTGCTGGGAAGTGGCGGTGCGGTCCCCTACGGCACTGCGTAGGATCCTACGGTCTTGGCGTGCATCCGTGCGTCGCTGCGGTCCGGTCCCAGGTCGACGGGCACGTGCACCTTCCGCCGACCACTGGCGACAACATCGATGTACTGTGGAGACCTCACGCCCCACGTGTTGAGCAATTCGGCGGTACGTCCACCCGGCCTCCCGCATGCCCACTATACGCCCTCGCTCAAAGTCCGTCAACTGCACATACGGTTCACGTCCACGCTGTCGCGGCATGCTACCAGTGTTTGCGATGGAGCTCCGTATGCCACAGCAAACTGGCTGACACTGACGGCGGCGGTGCACAAATGCTGCGCAGCTAGCGCCATTCGACGGCCAACACCGCGGTTCCTGGTGTGTCCGCTGTGCCGTGCGTGTGATCATTGCTTGTACAGCCCTCTCGCAGTGTCCGGAGCAAGTATGGTGGGTCTGACACACCGGTGTCAATGTGTTTTTTTTTCCATTTCCAGGAGTGTAAATAGCCTTAAATGTACACACACGCTCATAACATACGTTTTTATGGGAATGGGACATGTGGTCGGTCATGGCTTGAAGAGCATGCTGCAACCCTTCAGTGTTTTTAGAAAACTGACATCAGTCCCGTAAACATGCAACTAAACGTCGTACACGTCTGTCGGTCTGAAAAACTGAGTCTACCTCCCACCCTTCGCTTCCCTCCTTGATGGGTGAGATGGTGAGCTCAGGAGGATGAGAACACGCTATTATTCATGCGCCATCAGAGTTGGCACACGATTTTCCTCTAAAAGCATGACACCCTGATCTTGTATTGCCATGTAACACCGTGTTGTAATTAAACCGTTACATTATCAACCATTACTGCGTCCTCCTAGCAATCTTTAAGTAGTAAACATTAATTACAAAGAATGTTTTAGCTGCCTTTTTAAACATATTTATTTTATTAATCTTTCATTTCCTTGCGCAGTATATTGTACAATTTTATTCCTTGATGGAAAATGCTGCTTTTACATTGATGTTTGTTTTTCGTTGTTATATTTAAGTCCAAACTAGCATAGAACAATTTGTGAAATAGGAATGATTTCCTTGGTTTACACAAGAGACTAGCAGCTGTATCTGCTTGGTGCAGTAAGGATACTCTGTTTTTTTTTAAAAAAAAATCAGAGCTACATCTACACCTACATGGCTACTCCACAAATTACATTTAAGTGCCTGGCATAGGGTCCAGCCAACGATCTTCAGAATAATTCTCTATTATTCCAATCTCGAACAGTGCGCTGAATAGACGAACACCTGTATCTTTCCGTGCGAGCATGTATTTCCCTCATTCTATTATGGTGATCGTTTCTCCCTATTTAGGTCGCCGTCAGCAAAATATTTTCGCATTTGGAGGAGAAAGGTGGTGATTTACATTTCGTGAGAAGATCCCTCCGCAACAAGGAACGCCTTTGTTTTAATGATGTCCATCCCGAACCCTGTATCATGTCCCTGACACTCTCCATCTCCCCCCCCCCCCCCCCCCCCCCAACCAACACCTTACTTCTCGATACATCTACATGACTACTCTGCAATTCACATTTACGTCCTTGGCAGAGGGTTCATCGAACCACAATCATACTATATCTGTACCATTCCACTCCCGAACAGCGCCTGGGAAAAACGAACACATAAACCTTTCTGTTCGAGCTCTGATTTCTCTTATTTTATTTTGATGATGATTCCTACCTATGTAGGTTGGGCTCAACAAAATATTTTCGCATTCGGAAGAGAAAGTTGACTGAAATTTCGTAAATAGATCTCGCCGCGACGAAAAACGTCTTTGCTTTAATGAATTCCATCCCAATTCGCGTATCATATCTGCCACACTCTCTCCCCTATTACATAATACAGAACGAGCTGCCCTTTTTTGCACCCTTTCGATGTCCTCCGTCAATCCCACCTGGTAAGGATCCCACACCGCGCAGCAATATTCTAGAGGACGAACGAGTGTAGTGTAAGCTGTCTCTTTAGTGGACTTGTTGCATCTTCTAAGTGTCCTGCCAATGAAACGCAACCTTTGGCTCGCCTTTCCCACAATATTATCTATGTGGTCTTTGCAACTGAAATTGTTCGTAATTTTAACACCCAGGTACTTAGTTGAATTGACAGCCTTGAGAATTGTACTATTTATCGAGTAATCGAATTCCAACGGATTTCTTTTGGAACTCATATGGATCACCTCACACTTTTCGTTATTTAGCGTCAACTGCCACCTGCCACACCATACAGCAATCTTTTCTAAATCGCTTTGCAACTGATACTGGTCTTCGGATGACCTTACTAGACGGTAAATTACAGCATCATCTGCGAACAACCTAAGAGAACTGCTCAGATTGTCACCCAGGTCATTTATATAGATCAGGAACATCAGAGGTCCCAGGACGCTTCCCTGGGGAACACCTGATATCACTTCAGTTTTACTCGATGATTTGCCGTCTATTACTACGAACTGCGACCTTCCTGACAGGAAATCACGAATCCAGTCGCACAACTGAGACGATACCCTGTAGGCCCGCAGCTTGATTAGAAATCGCTTGTGAGGAACGGTGTCAAAAGCTTTCCGGAAATCTAGAAATACGGAATCAACTTGAGATCCCCTGTCGATAGCGGCCATTACTTCGTGCGAATAAAGAGCTAGCTGCGTTGCACAAGAACGATGTTGTCTGAAACCATACTGATTACGTATCAATAGATCGTTCCCTTCGAGGTGACTCATAATGTTTGAATACAGTATATGCTCCAAAACCATACTGCAAACCGACGTCAGTGATAGGTCTGTAGTTCGATGGATTACTCCTACTACCCTTCTTAAACACTGGTGCGACCTGCGCAATTTTTCAATCTGTAGGTACAGATATATCGGTGAGTGAGCGTGTGTATATGATTGCTAAGTAGGGAGCTATTGTATCAGCGTAATCTGAAAGGAACCTAATCGGTATACAATCTGGACCTGAAGACTTGCCCGTATCAAGCGATTTGAGTTGCTTCGCATCCCCTAAGGTATCTACTTCTAAGAAACTCATGGTGGCAGCTGTTCATGTTTCAAATTCTGGAACATTCAATTCGTCTTCCCTGGTGTAGGAATTTCGGAAAACTGCGTTCAATAACTCCGCTTTAGCGGCACAGTCGTCGGTAACAGTACCATCGGCACTGCGCAGCGAAGGTATTGACTGCGTCTTGCCGCTTGTGTACTTTACATACGACCAGAATTTCTTCGGATTTTCTACCAAATTTCGAGACAATGTTTCGTTGTGGAACCTATTAAAGACATCTCGCATTGAAGTCCGTGCCAAATTTCGCGCGTCTGTAAATTTTAGCCAATCTTCGGGATTTCGCGTTCTTCTGAACTTCGCATGCTTTCTCCGATGCCTCTGCAACAGCGTTCGGACCTCCACCCATACCAATTCGCACGGAGTATCTACTTCGACTTCACTACAAGATAAGCCACTACTGACAGACACAAACACTCCACCACCAATTCTGCCTAATCTATCTTTCCTGAACACCGTCTGAGACTTCGTAAAAATTTCTGCAGAACTTATTTCAGGCTTTAGCCAGCTTTCTGTACCTATAACGATTTCAGCTTCTGTGCTTTCTATTAGCGCTTGAAGCTCAGGGACTTTCCCAGCACAAATACAACAATTTACAACTACAATTCCGACTGTTCCTTGATCCAAGCACGTCCTGTATTTGCCATGCACCCTTTGAGATTGCAGCCCATCCCGTACTTTCCCGAGGCCTTCTAACCTAAAAAGCCGCCCAGTCCACGCCACACAGCCTCCGCTACCCGTGTAGCCGCCAGCTGAGTATAGTGAACTCCTGACCTATTCAGCGGAACCCGAAACCCTACCACCCTATGGCGCAAGTCAAGGAATCTGCAGCCAACACGGTCGCAAAACTGTCTGAGCCTCTGATTCAGACCCTCCACCCGGCTCTACACCAAAGGTCCGCAGCCGGTTCTGTCAACGATGCTGCAGATGGTGAGCTCTGCCTTTATCTCGTAAGCAAGACCGGCAGCCTTCACCAAATCAGATAGCCGCTGGAATCCAGAGAGAATTTCCTCAGATCCAAAGCGACGCACGTCATTAGTGCCGACATGTGCCACCACCTGCAGCTGGCTGCACCGTGTGCTCTTCATGGCATCCGGAAGGACCCTTTCCACCTCAGGAATGACGCCACCCGGAATGCACACGGAGTGCACGCTGGATTTCTTCCCCTCCTTAGCCGCCATATCCCTAAGGGGCCCCATTACGCGCCTAACATTGGAGCTCCCAACTACCAATAAGCCCACCCTCTGTGATGGCCCGGACCTTGAAGGCTGAGAATCATCCTCTGAAACAGAGCAGGCAGCTGCATCTGGCTCAGCCAGAGACAGTGCCTGAAACCTGTTTGTCAGACACACCGGGGAGGCTTTCTGATCAGCCTCCGGGGACGTCTTTTGCTGCCTGCCACGCCTTGGAACGACCTCCCAATCAACCACAGGCGAGGGGTCAGCCCCACTGCGGGCAGCAACCGGGGCAACCACAGCGGCAGACCGATCTGGGGACAGACGGGAAGAGGTTGACATCCCCATGATACCCAAGTGGTGCCCATTGGCAACAGCCTCAAGCTGCGTGACCGAAGTCAGTGCCGCTTGCAGCTGTGAGCGAAGGGATGTCAACTCAGCCCTCATCCGAACACAGCAATCACAGTCCCTGTCCATTCTAATCGATGGTGAACAACAGTTACTGAAACACGAGTCCATACCTAGATAACGCAACGGAAACACGCAAAGAATGTATTAACTAACCTGTACAAATGCTTAACGACTGCGCTACAATCTGCCTGGATTTACGAATATAGTAACTAAAACTCGAAATTACACCTCCTATACGAAACTCACACGCAATTTAAATAAGAATCTACTATTCAGGTACTAAGGCTCGATGCTACAACTCTCAAATACTATAATAGGCCCGAAATTTATGAATTAAACAATGCAAGTACCCAAAAACACGCAAAGAAATTAAGAATTTAACTATGTAACAAATAAGTAAGCTCGGAGTATATGACTTGCTGCTGCAGCTGCTAATCCAACGGTGACAGAGAGCACACTGGCTGTGACCAACCGACACTGGCCGTTCAAAACAAAAACAGAAGACGATAGTACAAAACGTGTCACCCTCTCTTTCTCGATGTACTCCGTCAATTCTATCTGCTAAGGATTCCAGACCGCGCATCAGTACTCCAAAAGACAACGGACAAGCGTAGTGTAGACTGAAGTTAAAATGTTCTGGGTTATTAGTTTCTTCTATAATGTGCGACGTTTCGACCCCTCTGCTGGGAACATTCTCAGGATCTTTTGGTGTCCACTACTGCTGCAACACTGCGTAGACTGTCTAGTAGATCTTTACAATGAACTCTACTACTAGTTACGGTTCATGGGACGCTTTCCTGCAGGTTAAAAATTGTCATGTTTTGTTCCTTAGGTACACAGAAAATGATCCCATAGCTAACAAATGAATGTATGTGCGTATAGTATATCACGACATTAGCTGTACAAGCCGATCACAGGGCCCTAGGAGCATATTACTATGCTGGTGGCATTCTTTTTGCCAGCGTCATTGTGTAATCGTTCCACATTTACTGAGAATCGATAGCCAAGCCTTAAAACTTTGTCACGCGTGCAATAGGTTTATCATCTATGCCTAATATGACAAAATAATTCTCTTTTTATGCTGAAGTCTTACTGTTTGTTTCCAGTGTGACTTTATTACATGCTGCCCAAGTGTAAACATGCTTTAGGGTTCATCTGCCTTTTTTTTTTACTGAAAGGACTTCAGGTGTTTTATCAGTGATTGTGGTATTGCTGTCATCAGCAATGAGAACTTTTTCTCTTGGCCGTAAGGCTTGCCAGGATAATTCAGTCATTTAGCGGCGTGCACATGAATGACAGGAGACGGAATGTAAGTTTCAGCACAGTTTTAATCTTCGAAAGTGGGAAATTCTGTAAGTCATGATCACTTACTTATATATCTGATTTCAATGTGTAGTCGTTGTCTTCACTCCTACTTCTATAAAACTGTTCAGGCTGTTTTCGTAGTCTTCCAGATATAAAAATTAGCGTTCTGTTTTAACACTCCTAGAACAGTCCTCAATGCTCGCTGAGGTTCTCAGTTGGTTTACTCTTCCAATAACTGTTTTATACTGAGAGAAAAGTTCCCTGTACTGTGAATTCCATCAAAATCAAACTAACTCCTCCGAATAGGCCTTGAAGGCCCAAGGGCGCCGACCGGCCGCCGTGTCATCCTCAGACGTTAGGCGTCACCGGATGCCGATACGGAGGGGTATGTGGGCAGCACACCGCTCTCCCGATCGTTATCAATTTTTGTGATCGGTTCCGCTACTTGTCAATCAAGTAGCTCCTCAGTTGCTTCCACAAGAGCTGAGTGCACCCCACTTACCATTAGTACTCGGCAGACCCAGACGTAGACCCATCCAAGTGCTAGCCAAGCCCGACAGCACATTACTTCGGTGATCTGACAGGAACCGGTGTTACCATTGCGGCAAGGCCGTTGGGATAAATCTTTTATCGTCAGTTCTAATAGCGTAGGACACGGTTGTAGCAGACACACAATTCTTCTTTCAGCTACGTTACTTTCTGATTTCGTTTTGCAGTCACTCATCTTTTTCTTTTTCTCTGTTCGGAACTTACATGCTACCATTTCTATACATTTCTCTACCTTTATCCCACCCAGTTTTACTTTAATGTCTCTAGTGCCAAAAGCTAAATAAACCTACAAAATTTGTCTTATTTTGCTCTCCACTACCGCGTCGATTTTTTCTTTGCTTAGTCTCAGTCAAACAGTTGACGGGATTCGCTGAACAGAAATAGGAAATATCGTTGTGTATTACTGTTTTTATTCATTCATTCATTTCGTTTAGGCTATCTTTGGACCGCGTTATTTCAACTGTCTTACCTTACGTGTTCTGATGTTTGCCCAGTGCTCCGCAGTCGTTCTGTGTTACTCCTTCCTCTCCTGGGTCCAAGCCTCTCCTGTTTTTAGTCTTGGCTTTTCTTGGAAACCCTGCCACGCCATAAGTCTCTTCTTGAGTGGGACACGCTCCAAGATGTCACCATGTGTGATCCCAACTTCTTTAAGCTCTTCTTCCACCTACATCTACATCCATACTCCGCAAGCCACCTGACGGTGTGTGGCGGAGGGTACCCTGAGTACCTCTATCGGTTCTCCCTTCTATTCCATTCTCGTATTGTTCGTGGAAAGAAGGATTGTCGGTATGCCTCTGTGTGGGCTCTAATCTCTCTGATTTTATCCTCATGGTCTCTTCGCGAGATATACGTAGGAGGGAGCAATATACTGCTTGACTCTTCGGTGAAGGTATGTTCTCGAAACTTTGACAAAAGCCCGTACCAAGCTACTGAGCGTCTCTCCTGCAGAGTCTTCCACTGGAGTTTATCTATCATCTCCGTAACGCTTTCGCGATTACTAAATGATCCTGTAACGAAGCGCGCTGCTCTCCGTTGGATCTTCTCTATATCTTCTATCAACCCTACCTGGTACGGATCCCACACTGCTGAGCAGTATTCAAGCAGTGGGCGAACAAGCGTACTGTAACCTACTTCCTTTGTTTTCGGATTGCATTTCCTTAGGATTCTGCCAATGAATCTCAGTCTGGCATCTGCTTTACCGACGATCAACATTATATGATCATTCCATTTTAAATCACTCCTAATGCGTACTCCCAGATAATTTATGGTATTAACTGCTTCCAGTTGCTGACCTGCTATTTTGTAGCTAAATGATAAAGGATCTATCTTTCTGTGTATTCGCAGCACATTACACTTGTCTACATTGAGATTCAGTTGCCATTCCCTGCACCATGCGTCAATTCGCTGCAGATCCTCCTGCATTTCAGTACAATTTTCCATTGTTACAACCTCTCGATACACCACAGCATCATCCGCAAAAAGCCTCAGTGAACTTCCGATGTCATCCACAAGGTCATTTATGTATATTGTGAATAGCAACGGTCCTATGACACTCCACTGCGGCACACCTGAAATCACTCTTACTTCGGAAGACTTCTCTCCATTGAGAATGACATGCTGCGTCCTGTTATCTAGGAACTCCTCAATCCAATCACACAATTGGTCTGATAGTCCATAAGCTCTTACTTTGTTCATTAAACGACTGTGGGGAACTGTATCGAACGCCTTGCAGAAGTCAAGAAACATGGCATCTACCTGTGAACCCGTGTCTATGGCCCTCTGAGTCTCGTGGACGAATAGCGCGAGCTGGGTTTCACATGACCGTCTTTTTCGAAACCCATGCTGATTCCTGCAGAGTAGATTTCTAGTCTCAAGTCATTATACTCGAACACAATACGTGTTCCAAAATTCTACAACTGATCGACGTTAGAGATATAGGTCTATAGTTCTGCACATCTGCTCGACGTCCCTTCTTGAAAACGGGGATGACCTGTGCCCTTTTCCAATCCTTTGGAACGCTACGCTCTTCTAGAGACCTACGGTACACCGCTGCAAGAAGAGGGGCAAGTTCCTTCGCGTACTCTGTGTAAAATTGAACTGGTATCCCATCAGGTCCAGAGGCCTTTCCTCTTTTGAGCGATTTTAATTGTTTTTCTATCCCTCTGTCGTCTATTTCGATATCTACCATTTTGTCATCTGTGCGACAATCTAGAGAAGGAACTACAGTGCAGTCTTCCTCTGTGAAACAGCTTTGGAAAAAGACATTTAGTATTTCGGCCTTTAGTCTGTCATCCTCTGTTTCAGTACCATTTTGGCCACAGAGTGTCTGGACATTTTGTTTTGATCCACCTACCGCTTTGACATAAGACCAAAATTTCTTAGGATTTTCTGCCAAGTCAGTACATAGAACTTTACTTTCGAATTCATTGAACGCCTCTCGCATAGCCCTCCTCACACTACATTTCGCTTCACGTAATTTTTGTTTGTCTGCAAGGCTTTGGCTATGTTTATGTTTGCTGTGAAGTTCCCTTTGCTTCCGCAGCAGTTTTCTAACTCGGTTGTTGTACCACGGTGGCTCTTTTCCATCTCTTACGATCTTGCATGGCACATACTCATCTAACGCATTACGTACGACGGTTTTGAACTTAGTCCACTGATCCTCAACACTATCTGTACTTGAGACAAAACTTTTGTGTTGAGCCAACAGGTACTCTGAAATCTGCTTTTTGTCACTTTTTCTAAACAGAAAAATCTTCCTACCCTTTTTAATATTCCTATTTACGGCTGAAATCATCGATGCCGTAACCGCTTTATGATCGCTGATTCCCTGTTCTGCGTTAGCTTTTTCAAATAGTTCGGGTCTGTTTGTCACCAGAAGGTCTAATATGTTATCGCCACGGGTCGGTTCTCTGTTTAACTGCTCAAGGTAGTTTTCAGATAAAGCACTTCAAAAAATTTCACTGGATTCTTTGTCCCTGCCACCCGTTATGAACGTCTGAGTCTCCCAGTCTATATCCGGCAAATTAACCTCTGTGAACCAGGCCCATTTTGTTTTCTTCTCCTGAAAGTAGGTGATCATACGATTGGTGAGTCTTCCAGGGCTCATTCGGGCCGTATGACCATAAAACATAATCCTTCTTTTCCAGATAGTATCGGTTATCTTCTCTATGTGGGAATACAGTGTATGATTATGACGTCTTCTGCATTCCGCATTCTCTTTTATGGGACCTAAGATCTCTCTCAAAATCCTTTCCTTGGCCTCCAGTTTTTCGATTAGGTGTTTTTTGTTCATTACTAGGCATTCAAAAGCGTACAAGACCTCCGTACGGATGAGACTGCAGTAATGCCTTAACTTTGCATTGAACGATACTGATCTTTTGTTGTAGACATTTTTGGTTAACTGTAATGCCATTTACATTTTGTTCAAGCGTGATACGAAGGCTTCTTTCTCTGATAAGATGGCTGTTATCCATTCTCTGAGATATTTAAACTTTTCAACTCTTTTAATAATAATAATAATAATAATAATATTATTATTATTCTTTCTTTCTTTTCTCAGACGTTATGTCTGGTCAAAATGGAAAGTGACGCGGACCTTGATCAAGCGTGACTTCCTTTTAACTGTACGGTATATGTTATATTGCATTTAGGAACTTTCGGGTAATTGAACATGTATCAATAATTACGGATTTCTGTAGTTGTATACATAAGTTTGGATGTAGCTGTATTGCATTGATGTACTGGTGGATATTGTGTGGTATGGCTCATGTAGTTGATAGTATAATCGGTATAATGTCAACTTTATCCTGATGCCACATGTCCTTGACTTCCTCAGCCAGTTGGATGTATTTTTCAATTTTTTCTCCTGTTTTCTTTTGTATATTTGTTGTATTGGGTATGGATATTTCAATTAGTTGTGTTAATTTCTTCTTTCTATTGGTGAGTATGATTTCAGGTTTGTTATGTGGTGTTGTTTTATCTGTTATAATGGTTCTGTTCCAGTATAATTTGTATTCATCACTCTCCAGTACATTTTGTGGTGCATACTTGTATGTGGGAACGTGTTGTTTAATTAGTTATGTTGTATGGCAAGTTGTTGATGTATTATTTTTGCTACATTGTGTTGTCTTCTGGGGTATTTTGTATTTGCTAGTATTGTACATCCGCTTGTGATGTGATCTACTGTTTCTATTTGTTGTTAGCAAAGTCTGCATTTATCTGTTGTGGTATTGCGATCTTGCTTGCTGTAATGTCTGGTGTTTATTGTTTGATCCTGTTTTGCAATCATGAATCCTTCCATCTCATTGTATATATTGCCTTTTCTTAGGCATGTGTTGGATGTGTCTTGATCGATGTGTGGCTGTGTTAGATGATACGGGTGCTTGCCATGTAGTGTTTTCTTTTTCCAATTTACTTTCTTCGTATCTGTTGATGTTATGTGATCTAAAGGGTTGTAGAAGTGGTTATGAAATTACAGTGGTGTAGCCGAAGTATTTATATGTGTGATTGCTTTATTTTGCTTGTTTCCGCTTGTTCTAGAAAGAACTTTCTTTAATTGTCTACCTGTCCATAATGTAGGTTTTTTATGTCGATAAATCCCCTTCCTCCTTCCGTTGTGCTTAATGTGAATCTTTCAGTTGCTGAATGTATGTGATGTATTCTATATTTGTGGCATTGTGATCGTGTAAGTGTATTGAGTGCTTCTAGGTCTGTGTTACTCCATTTCACTACTCCAAACGAGTAGGTCAATATTGGTATAGCATAAGTATTTATAGCTTTTGTCTTGTTTCTTGCTGTCAATTCTGTTTTCAGTATTTTTGTTAGTCTTTGTCTATATTTTTCTTTGAGTTCTTCTTTTATATTTGTATTATCTATTCCTATTTTTTGTCTGTATCCTAGATATTTATAGGCATCTGTTTTTTCCATCGCTTCTATGTGGTCGCTGTGGTTATCCAGTATGTAATCTTCCTGTTTAGTGGTTTGTCGGTTCCAAAAGCCAAATTTATATCATTACTGAATACTTCTGTTATCTTTAGTAATTGGATGAGTTGTTGATTTGTTGCTGCCAGTAGTTTTAGATCATCCATGTATAGCAAATGTGTGATTTTGTGTGGGTATGTTCCAGTAATATTGTATCCATAATTTGTATTATTTAGCATGTTGGATAGTGGGTTCAGAGCAAGGCAGAACCAGAAAGGACTTAATGAGTCTCCTTGGTATATTCCACACTTAATCTGTATTGGCTGTGATGTGATATTATTTGAATTTGTTTGGATATTAAGTGTGGTTTTCCAATTTTTCATTACTATGTTTAGGAACTGTATCAATTTAGGGTCTACTTTGTATATTTCCAATATTTGTAGTAACCATGAGTGGGGTACACTATCAAAAGCGTTTTGGTAATCAATGTATGCATAGTGTAGCGACCTTTGTTTAGTTTTAGCTTGATATGTCACCTCCGCATCTATTATCAGTTGCTCTTTACATCCTCGTGCTCCTTTGCAATAGCCTTTTTGTTCTTCATTTATAATTTTGTTCTGTGTTGTATGTGTCATTAATTTCTGTGTAATAACTGAAGTTAATATTTTGTATATTGTTGGTAGGCATGTTATGGGGCAATATTTAGCTGGGTTTGCTGTGTGTGCTTGATCTTTAGGTTTCAGATAAGTTATTCGATGTGTAAGTGTATCAGGGAATGTGTATGGGTCTTCAATGTAACTGTTAAATAATTTAGTTAGATGTGAATGTGTTGAGGTGAACATCTTTAGCCAGAAATTTGCTATTTTATCTTTTCCAGGGGCTTCCCAATTGTGAGTAGAATTAATTGCGTGGGTGACTTCATGTTGCATAATTATCACTTCAGGCATTTGTGGTATCATCTTGTATGTATCTGTTTCTGCTTGTATCCACCGTGATGCCTGTTATGTTGTACCGGGTTTGACCATATGTTGCTCCAGAAGTGTTCCATGTCTGTTATGTTTGGTGGATTGTCTATTTTAAAGTGTGTGTTATCTATTGTCTGGTAAAATTTCTTTTGGTTTGTGTTGAATGTTTGGTTTTGTTCCCTTCTATTTTCACTTTTTTGTATCTTCTAAGTCGTTTGGCCAATGCTTGTAATTTCTGCTTCTTTTGATCTAATTGCTCTATCGCTTCTTGTTGTGAGATTTTACCTAACCTTTTTCGTTTTTTTTCCTGACATTTCATTTCTTATAAATTGTGTTAGCCGTCCGATGTCTTTTCTCAGTTTTTCTATTCTGATCTGTAGCCTGTGTTGCCATGCTGGTTTTGTGGGTTTCTTCTGAGTTTTGGTTGGTTCTGATCTCCGCCTAATGTGTATATTTAGTGTAGTGAGTGCTCCTATATAAACCAGTAGTTTTAACTCTTCCATAGTTATGTTTTCATTTGTTTTGTTGTGTATGATTGTGATGGTAGTTTTTGTTGTTGTTTCGACTTGTGGGTTATTTGGCGGTCTATGCAAGAATGGTCTAATGTCTGTATTTGTGTCTTTGTATTCTATATATGTCAGCTGAAATTTTTCTTCTATATCTAACATGTGTGTCACTTCGTGTTCTATTTGTGCTTGTTCTGGTGGCTGTCTTAAGATTTCGTTTTTCTCTGATTGTTTAATTGATGCGTGTTCTTTGTTTGTTTGCTCTGGGATGTTTGAGTCCATTACTGTATTTTCTTCTTCTTCTGATTGCACATTATTTTGTTCCAGTATTTGTTGTACTTGTTGTTTGATGTTCTCTAATTCTGACTGGGGTATCCTGTTATTGTTGATTATTACACGGATCTGATCAGCTAGTCGTTGTTCTGTTAAAAATTTTAATTATGGATATCTGATAATAAATGTTGTGTATACTTGTGATCTGTATCCAGTTGTTTGTTTCTAGGATTGTTGCTTGGTAATAACAGAACATGAGGTGTCGATTAACTTCATCTGACCATCTCATCCTCTGTCTTTGTTTTCCTTCTAGGGTGGTTGCAGGAAGCATATCCTGCAAAACACCTCTATTTGGATTTAAATCATTTTCCAGTTGGCTAGCAGTGTCGTTACCATTGTGGGCGGGCATAGGGGTCAAGCGTCGTCCCCGACCATGATGGCGCTTGTGTGAGGCTTCTTTAGTTCTGTCCTGAACCAACTAATCACACTAAAAGGGGGGTTAGCCCTATTAGTAGTTTTTTTCGTCGCTCTTTACGACTGGCAGAACATACCGGAGGCCTATTCTTTTCCCAGGCCTCCACGGGGTTTATTATTATTATTATTATTATTATTACTTATTATAATTATAATGCGCTGCTTGCAAGCTTGCGTTCGTTTAGCTTAAACAAACTGATAAGAGATGAGAAAATTGAACTCAACATTATATTTACAACAGTAAGTAACAGAACATATTAAGCATACGACAAATTGAAAAAGGGAGAGTTAGAGGGAGAGATAGGTTGATATATACGTGCTTATGAACCCTTCCCTCAATAATATTTCTTTCATACCTCCTTTGTGTTACCACAGACAACGTGTCACTGACCTCATTTGTACTAAGACTGCAGTACATGCGAGGTGCCTATTTGCTTCCACCGCAGTGAGTGGAACGTGTAAGTTCTAATAAGTTTTCACCATCCTACAGTCTTCTACAGTTGTTGTCCCCAGCGCAGAAAGCACCACGTATGGCGTGAATCCGTAATCTTGAGACTGTAACAAACTCTTAGCGAGGAACTTATTTTAGAAATGATTAAATTTCCAATCAGTTAGTTTATACGGAATGCCACTCGCCTTTTATTGGCAGAACACGAGAAACTGCGCAATTACATTCCACTTTACAGTCACAAATAATTTCTATTCTACAACAAAGTAATGAACTGCGTATTTCTGCGATTACAATCGTACTGTTCTCAGCTACACGTCCATATAACCATAATCGCTTATAAAGCATTAACCTGACACCGATCGCGGCAGACAACATGTGTGTCCTCCGAAGCTTCCGAACCAGCTATTAACAAACCATAGATTACTGACAAGGACTTAACTAATTCCGACCGTGGTAGACAACATGCCTGTCCGACACCGCCGAACCAGCTCTCACATTTACAATGTAGACATTGAACATTGTCTTAACAGATACAGCAGCGGACGACAAGTCCATCCCCCGAGACTGCCGAACCAGCTCTGATATTAAAACCGAATCACTGCCCCCGCCATCCAAGTTAGGAGCGATCCGAAGATCACCAAAGTGCTTCGTCTGCCTTTTCGTTTCGCAACTGTTTATTATTCTGCTGGTTAATATAACTGTGAAATAATGGAATGATGGCACGCTATTGAGAGATGATTTAATTCTAAAATTCAAAACGCTGTTAAATTTTACAGATATTAATAATAGAGTATCATTTTGGCTCGCAACATCGGAACGCAGCAGCCGATCGCGGAGGAGGACCACAATTTAGACGGTCTATCTGACGATACCCGTACCTAACAAACTACCTGGCATCGGTACCTCACACCACATTACGTCTTCTTGCCACGGCTGCCTTCTCAACTGCTCTAAAAAGAGCTTCTTGTAGCCAAATATCATGGCTGCAAAGCCATAAATATTACAAGCGCCATATTTACGAAGATAGGATGCCTTATTCGAAGGAAAACAGAATAATGTAAAATTAAAATCGATAGGTATTGTGTAATGTTGACGCATTAAGTTGTTCTTAAAGCGGTGCTGATATTCAAGACAATAAAAGCGGGTTAAAAGCCGTGAGCTAGCTGGGAAGTCTACCTTGCATTACTGAGCAACTGTTTCACCAGGTATCCAGTCTAGCTTACCAAATTCCCAACCAGACTAACATTAATTATAATCTTTTAATAGTCATCTTACAACAACCGGTGATATATAAAAATAGAATTTAAATAAAAAGAAATAAATCAGTTTATATTTAGACATTTATTTTAACATTGATCATTGTTCCGTTAATATTCCAGCATATTAAACTTGATTCATAACTAACCTGGTGCCTTCTTTAGGAGTGTGAAAATGTGGGTTTGTAATCTTATGGAACACATCAAAATGGAGCCAAGATTGGGAGACTGCATACAACACTGCATTCATAAAATTAACACACGAAGAACGTTGAAACATATGCAAGAGGAAATTAACCACAACCAACAGATTCAATTTTCACCCAAAGAAGTTACGTTTGTAGCGCAATCCTGTCCATCATGAAATTACCACACACTGGTATACTAAATTCATACTAACTCTCTGTGAAATCTTCCCGAAAAGAATAGCTGAGGGCTACTTTGATGACTACACCACATGCTTCATGTGGTCAACTTGGTTTAGACAGAGAGTGTAACTCCACAACAATTTTGATAATTAAAATAAATTATGTCGAAACGTAATTTACAAAAGAAAAACCTCAAACTGGTTACTATTGTCTTACTATTAATCTGATGGGTCAAACAATTGATAAGCAATTGTATGGTCTCACAACATACACCCTACATGGGTTGAACATAAAGGAAAGTTGCTATATTGAAAAATATTGTCAAGAAGAGACATTATAATCTCACGCACATTCGCATTTAAGATTGATGATCTTAGTTACGGATCATCAACACGTGGTTCCACTTTACTCACAAAGTAGTGACAAACCAAGTACTGGAAGATATTCTGAACTTCACACTCGAATTACACTGCATTGCAATTTAAGATAACATTAGATATTTTAGATCTAAACCTGAAATAAAGGTGATTAAATTTTCAGTTAGGCGGAACTTAAGAGAACTTAGAAGAGACACGCTTAGCTGGAGGTCTTACCACCTCAGGCGCTCGCCGCGGACAGACTGGCCTGGGCCCCTACCGAGGGTGCTTCACAGATACAAACGGAAGTGACCAGAGAGGCAGCTTCCTATACCAACACGACAAGGGACGGACAGGACCATACCAAGAAAAGAAACCTCTTTGCTTTTAGAAAGTGTAGCTACCTGTTCCGACATTGGTCCTACTGTTCTCTAGCAGACAGGCTTGTCTGCTACCATCGATCATGCAACTAGGAACACATTTGCTCATTCATCCTTTCACACAGAACGGAAGGGGGATGATAGTATCTTACCATATACAGTATATAAAAGAAAGCGGATGTAGGTTCCGTATGAGACTGTGTGACATGAATTACATATAAACTGTGTTTTAAAGTGTAGTAGTGCGACAGATCGTTCTTGTTTATGTGTAAAAGTAACACGTTCCACTGCTCAGTCTCCTCCCAGATAGTCAGAAACACCACAGTAAATTTAGAAGAGGAATTTATGCCGTAAATGACAACAGTTTTAAGGAATTAAGGGAATTCAAGAGACCTTTCAATTGTAGTTGTTAGGTATCATTGTGAGCATTCGGTTAGTATTGTAGTTTCGAGATGGTCTTAGAGCTGATTAGGGCATGCACTTGTAGCATCGGCCGATAAAATCCAACCTCCTGCCTTGTATTCCGGATAAGCTGCACGATAGAATACTTACTGCCGAGCCTTGCTCACGCACTGTTTGAGAGCTCAGGATCGGCGGCGTTGTCGGTGTGGTGCGCGCCCCCAAGGCACGTTCGCGTGCGCCACTGACGGACAGCCGCCGGCTTCCGCACTCATGACCCGCGTCACGTCCGCAGCAAGAAAAGGCTTGCGAGCGCGAATTTAAGTAGCGCGCGCCCTACGGCGCTCTGCTGGAACCTCAAGGCCGACGCTGTTAAGTCTGACACGCCACGCAGCTGGGGCTACCATTGTTCTAGACTGCAGACGGTTGCAACGCGGCACAGCGGTCAGTAGGGTGCAAGGTGACCAATGCTCGCGTTGTTTTCAGCAATTTTTCTTTAACATCCCGACTCCCTTATTGACCGCCTGTTTCTCCTGTACATTCAAGTCTGTCTCTATTAAAATATTAATCCCGCCAATTACTACGAATATTTCAAATTCTCTGACCGAAAGATCTCGAAATGTTTTCGTATGATGATCGATGCCGTTGTCGGCATAATCTTTGTTTTTCGGTCGGTGCTTGCAACCCTTGGATGTGCGAGCGTAGGCCGCTCTGCCCGAGCGGTTCTTGACGCTTGAGTCCGGAACCGCGCTGCTGCTACGGTCGCAGGTTCGAATCCTGCCTCGGGCATGGATGTGTGTGATGTCCTTAGGTTAGTTAGGTTTAAGTAGTTCTAAGTTCTAGGGGACTGATGACCTCAGAAATTAAGTCCAATAGCGCTCAGAGCCATTTGAATTTTTGATGTGTGCCCCTCGTACTGATCAACAGCTATGGCATAAAGAAGACAAGGAAATAACAAGAACTCGCAAAGCGATTATACAGATGGTTCAAATGGCTGTAAGCACCGTCGGACTTAACATCTGAGGTCATCACTCCCCTAGACTTAGAACTACTTAAACTAACCTAAGAACATCACACACATCGATGCCCGAGGCAGGATTTGAACCTGCGACCGTAGCAGCCGCGTGGTTCTCGACTCAAGCGTCAAGAACGGCTCGTCCACATCGGCCGGCGATTATAGAGATATTTGTGTTCAAACATGCCCATGGCGTTATTCACTTCTTAATGAATGACTCTCAGAAACTTTTTTGTAATCGTACTGAAGTTTTTATACATGGTACCATGTACGATACCTCACGATCTAAGCAGGACAATTATAGGCAAAACATGTTTCCTCGTAAAAAGAGGTCATATATATTACACATATTCCTCATGGTTGCTGGAGATTTCAAAATGGAGCACAATACACACGTGATATCAAAATTTCATCAACTGTAAATAAACAATTCAAAACATTTAAACGAAATTACCGTGGAAAATTTTTTTTAAAAGTACTGCTGCTTTTCTCGGTATTATCACATGGATCAGTATCCAGTTAAGATTATTTGTCCGAATTTAACTTTACGTGTTGTGGAATGTGTTAGACAAATTCCTGCTAGTAATGAAGCAAAGGAAAAATTTGCACTGTTCACGTTGCAAAGATAAGGCTATGCACCGTTCTGCCTGGCATTTTCACCTGTTCCTCTGAGCATAACAATCAAGTCTGAGAATCAAGCGGAAAAAAAACAAAGTTGGCATTCAGTCCCGTGGTATCACATATGATACTCAAAAATTTGAAGCTTATAAATCTGTTATAACATTGACGCATAATTAGCTATTAACTTAGGAAAGCCTGTACAGTTTTAATAAGTTATTGAAGGATGTGAAAACGCTTCTATTGGTGGGCGTGAAAACGCTTTTAATTAGAAAAAGATACGTCTTTACCTTTGTTTCATCGAGACATGGTGTGGATTTACAAAGTCCGAAGTTTGTAATCAATGGCTCTTGCTAGGAGGACGAACAAGTGAAGTGACCTGCGGCAAGTACGATGTGTGTTGTGCATGATACCATAGTCCAGAAACCGTTCTGCTGCACACAGGTCTGAGAAAAAAATAAAAATCTGTAAGTATCAAATAGAATAGCTCAGGACTGAAGAGACTATATACAAGTTCATAAGCAGGCCTAAAGAGAAGTCAAGAAGTTCTAAAATTTATTCAGTTATTTTGGTAATGCCAGCAAAGACATTAATAACGTTGGAAGTGAGCTAGCAATAGTTTTTCATATGTTAAACGTAACATCAGTTACAGAAGTAGGGATTGCGCAAATAAATTATCGAAAGATGTTTTCCGTAATCCCAGTTTGGCTAGGATGATGGCATAACAAAGGAAGAAGCAATTGTGTAAAATGTTTCCGCTCCAAAAAGTGTTCAGAACTTCACTGATGTCTTCAAAGACCCAGCTAAATCAAGCAACTTTTTCTCTACTGCCACCGATCCTTCCAACCACAGAAACAAGATGATGTTCCCTCCTGTTGTTAGGTATTTTTTATCATGAAAAGGGAATAAGACATAGGCTTTTGGCTTAATTGAACATGCTCATGAGGCAGCTAATGCTGTTCGGTCTGATGAAGCCTTCATTGAATTTACAGAATTTAGAAGCAAAGAACCTGACTGCATACTGTGCTGTGCAGATAATGTGTATATAAATTAGGTGAAGCATAATTGAGTTTAAACTGCTACAAGGAGACAGCAAGCTTTTGCTGGAAGCAAACAGCTCAAATCACATACTGCATAATCCAAATAAACGTCCGTGCGATATTTAAATTCTTGCCTTGCAAATACATGGAAATTTCTCTGTAGCAGTCACTCCAGGGAAAAGCGATGTAGTTGCGCAATTGAGATTTGTTGCGATTAAATTTCCCCTAAAGCTCCCTTAAATCATGATCAGATGATGCTCATCTTCCTTAAAATCACGACCAAATGCCGGTTACCCTAGTAGGCTGTCTAATTCCATCCCGTCACCAAAAGACGGCGAAAAAAAAAAAAAAAACCACACACATTACGCCGTTTCGACGAAATTAAGTATGTTATACTCGGGGGTATACGGTGCAACACAGCAACCACTTTTTCTTTCAGAGGTCTATCTGATGAAGACTTCGTGTTCGATGACACATGCCGCGGCTTCGGTGAGGAGTACCACCGCACTGGCTGACGAATGATGATATCGGATGTGAGTAGAGCATGTATGTAACGCATTATCAGTATGCTCCAAGGGCACTGTACGTGTAGTTCACAGAATTTAAACTCACAGCCCGTATAACTCTTACATCCACTTCGTATCTGCGCAACCAAAAATGAGATTTACAAAGAGAATTAAATATACACAGAAAATGCCTAGTGCCAACATGCAAGTTGGTGCAAAATGGTTCAAATGGCTCTGAGCACTATGCGACTTAACATCTCAGGTCATCAGTCGCCTAGAACTTAGAACTAATTAAACTTAACTAACCTAAGGACGACACACACATCCATGCCCGAGGCAGGATTCGAACCTGCGACCGTAGCAGTCGCGCGGTTCCGGACTGCGCGCCTAGAACCACTAGACCACCGCGGCCGGCCAAGTTGGAGCATCGTGAACATAAATACCAGAAACATTACTGAAATATGCAATTCATTGCCCAGGTGAGTACTATAAGTGGTGGTGGTGGTGGTGGTGGTGGTGGTGGTGAGTTCCTACTATGGGAACGCGACGCCGCCCCCTCCCCCCCCCCCCCCCCCCCACACACACACACACGCACGACTCGAACCTCCGACGGGGGGAGCCGCGCGAACCGTAGCAAGGCGCCTTAGACGGCACGGCAGTATAATAAGTACCAATAATGAAGAATAATATATAGGTAGGCAGATGAGTAAACAACGAATTAATCATGTAAATTAACATCCGACAGACGTTGCAGTCTAAATCTTTTCACAGAGACCGGTTTATAATGTACAAAAGCAAGTAGAACTTGTTCATGCCCAAATTTTATCAAAATTTTACTCGAACAGCAGTTCCTGTAACAGACTTCAGCAGATAGCCATCACTGGAAATAATAAACGTGTCTGTGACACAGAATAGACTTTAGCACCAATGAATAGCAAAACACACAGGTAAGAGAATAATAGTAAATTCACATACACGGCTGTGAAACAGCCAAAGGGCGTTACTATTTCACTAATACGCGTAATCACAAAAACTGAAAATGAAAAATAATTTACACGTCTGTGAAGCAGACATTAATGAGCAACAAAAAGCCAGGCAATCGAAGGAACATGAATTAGATGAAGGCACATGAATTAGGTAATTACTTTAACCCTTGAGTATTGGATGACCTACCACACTGTTGATCGAGCAATTGTACACTGAAGCGCCAAAGAAAGTGGTATGGGCACGCGTATTCAGATAGAGATAAAACAGGCAGAATACGGCGCTGCTGTCGGCAACGCCTACATACAATAATTGTCTGGCACAGTTGTTTGATCGGTTACTGCTGCTACAGTGGCAGGTTATCACGATTTAAGTGACTTTTAACATGGTGTTAGTCACCATACGTGTGATGGGACCCAGCGTCTCCGAGGTAGCGATGATGTTGTACCGTGAATATCAGAAATCCGGTAAAATGTCAAATCTCCGACATCGCTGCGGCCGGAAAAAGATCCTGCAAGAACGGGCCAACGACAAAACGACAACTGAAGAGAATCGTTCAACGTGTCAGAGGTGCAAACCTTCCGCAAATTGCTTCAGATTTCAGTGCTGTTCCATCAACAAGTGTGCGCGTGCAAACCACTCAACGAAACATCATCGATATGGGCTTTCGGAGCCGAAGGCCCACTCGTGTACCCTTGATGACTGCACAAGCTTTACGCCTCGGCTGAATCCGTCAACACAGACACTGGACTGTCGGTCGGATGAATCTCGTTTCAAATGGTATCGAGCGAATGGACGTTTACGGCTAAGGAGAAAAAATCGTGAATCCGTGGACCCTGCATGTCAGCAGGGTCTGTACAAGCTGGTGGAGGCTCTGTAATGGTGTGGGGCGTGTGCAATTGGAGTGATGTCGGACCCTGATAAGTCTAGATACGACTCTGGCAGATGACACGTATGTAAGCACACTCTCTGATCACCTGCATCCATTCACGTCCATTGTGCATTCCGACGGACTTGGGCAGTTCCAGCAGGACAATGCGACACCCCATACGGCCAGAATTGCTACAGAGTGGCCCCAGAAACACTCTTGTGACTTTAAACACCTCCGCTGGCCACCAAACACCCCAGACATGAACATAATTGAGCATATCTGGGATGCCTTGCAACGTTGTGTTCAGAAGAGATCTCCACTCCCTCGTATTCTTACGAATTTATGGACAGCCTTGTAGGATTCATGGTGCCAGTCCCCTCCAGTCCTACTTCAGACATTAGTCCGGTCCATGCCATGTAGTACTGCCGCACTTCTGCGTGCTCGCGGGGGGCCTACACGATATTAGTCAGGTGTACCAGTTTGTTTGGCTCTTCAGTGTAAAACATACACACTGGGTACAAATTAAAATTACACAGAAGGTGAATGGCAGGTATTAGACGGACCCCCAACCACGACAGACAGAATGGCATACAGATGAGTCCTTTTAGCCCCTAGTACCAAGATAAGAAAATACATAGAAAAGTCACTCAAATACAGGATATGACAGACACTGAAACTTTAGTTCAGGAAACGCATACGTCTCCTGAAACTGAAACTCTCTTAGTCAAATAATCATTTGATTTAGACAGGTTCTTATCGCCAGGATGCTGACCCATACAAACGCATCGGCCCGACATGGCCAGAAGAATGATCTAAAGGTATTTACTGCCGAATAGCAAACGACTCTCAGAAGTGACTGCACAAGGGACACGTTGTCTCGCGAATCATGACCAACACTTGACGCCCACAATAAACGCTCACCATCGTTCTTGTATCACGAAAGTGAATCATGGACGGTGTATGTGGTGATGTCCACCAGCCCACTCCAGGGTACAGCCTTTCGTCGCACAGGCGAGACAGCGTTGCAACTTCGCAGTAAGCAAAGGCTCGGCCCGCTATGTAAACATCTACCGTCCAGACACGACGAGCGATCACCGCGGCTGTCCGGTAGAAGCTGGGATACCACTGAGGCGCCACGAAAACATCCAAGCCCAAGCAGATCACACGTCACCTGCGCCTGCGCTTAAATCCCTTGCAGGGTCGCCAAAGCGCTACCACTGGAGACACGAAGGAAACGATAGCTAAGCAACGCTAGGCAAAGAGTTTCTGCAAGCACAGGAATCGATACAGCCCCCTAGTACGGCTCACAATTGTGAAGTTGTTAGATATGTGTCTATTTCATGTCCATACATTGCTTATCTTATAGTGCGACTGTATGGATTGATTTCGTACAGAGTGATGTTCAGAAACAGAGCATGCCGCATTACTATAAATGTTGTCATATGGAATACGATGGTGCTTGTTTTGTTCGTTATGGTCGTTATATGGCCCTTTATTTGGACCGTAAATTCCTAATTCCACTAAAATTTTGAGTAAGCGGCCTACAGAAGCAATAAAATCGACGGATAAACGGGTACCAAGTGGGGTTCTGTTCTAATCTTTTGAGTGTTAGTTAAGCTGCTGTCTAAATGTGCGACCCGTCCTAAATATAGAATATATTGGACAATCAGTACGTTTAATTTAATGAATGATAGACCGCAAGTACTTGTTCGTCCCGTGTGAAACATTGTCACACACAGTGTCTTAACATTTGATTACTGTTAGTTGCAACTCTGCTAGGTATATGAAACGAGAATTCAGTTTTTTTCTAGTGGAACGCTGATAAAAGTAATGTTTCGAAAATACCTTCCGTCCGTATTATAGGTCCTACTGTTCACTTGGCCGTCACGGAGAATCTGTCCGATCTCTTGCACAGCTCTTCCTTAAGAATGGGGTCGACGTCTAATGCAGCTCATTAACCACCTCATCCACAGAATGTAGCGTCGCTGACATGGGTGGATGGCAGATAGGTCATTAAATCTGTTCACCGTTCAGCTGCTGGGAAGTTTTTTTAAAGTGTATCTTCGGTTTCAATGTTTTGCAAGTGGATGTACAGACGCTGTTGTATGCTAGATGACTAAGCGGCAAACTTCATATTCTGGCTTTCCGCTCAGGAAATATATTCTTAATTATAGTAAATTCTCGACATTTGGACACCAGAGTGTGGTAGTCTAAATCGTGATGCTATTTCATTAAGATTTAGACAGTTAAAGTTCCTAAGAACTCTGAATTGTCGATGATGGTGGTGGTGGTGGTGGTGGTGGTGGTGGTGGTGGTGGTGGTAGAAGTAGGAACATGATTAGGGAGATTGGGTGTAGTATTAGTAGAAGTATTAATTCAAATTTGATTTTACCTTTGTTTAGCTACAAATATAGCTTTGTAGCTACATGTTATACCCATTGGGACAGATTATGTTCAGATTCTGGCATACTAGGTGATCAGTTTGTGGCAGTCCAGTCATTTTTTTCACCCTCTTTCACGCATCCTCATTTAACAAGATTTCTTTCGCATCTTGAAACTCCAGTCCTCGATGGATTAAGGGACTTCCGAGAGAGATATGGAAGATGAACGTCGATAGAGGGAACCCCCCCCCCCCCCCCCCCTCCAGCTGCAGTAGTTGGGCAGGTATTTGCCCTGGCTGCAATTCCATTCACCAGTTTCTGCGATACCAACAAGTGGCTGACTTGTTCCTACATCTCAAGCTGGATGGTGGCCTCTGATGGTCATGCAGCTTGCTTTTCCCATTCGACTTCTGCGCGACGATTCCCCTAATATATGAAGGAGTAATTCCTATAATGGGATAAATTTTCTCAATAGAGGTTTGTCTCACACCCTCACACGATGCGTCTAGCCTCGTTAACAGCAGCATCCTATTGTTTGACATGGGTGGAATTTTTCGAAGCCGATGGCTGCATATTCTCCAGATGACAGCATGCAATGACTGACATGCGAATGAAAAGTAGCTCCGCTTAGTTCTCATATATTCTTTCTTGCGCTTACTTAATGTTACACAGGAGTTTGAACGACAGTTCTACCTAGTTTTACGCCGAGATACTTTGGTGCATGGTACTGATCTATTAGACTTTGCACCAATGTCCTGGTTTAAATACCAAACCTCTCCACTGTGTCTCATGAAGTAAGGGCATGTTACAGTGTTGGCGGTGATCTTGTAACCTTGGCTGGCCAATTAGTACTCTTCGAGAGGAGTAGGCTATGTACCGGCACCAGATTTCCCCCTCTCCATTCTGTCATCTCCAACACAAACATGACACTGCACTACACACACGTCCACTACAGCCACCTACAGTTAATCGATACACGTACGCACACAGTTACCATACTTCGCGAAGGAGAGGTGCCTGTGGGCGCGAAGGATACGGAAAACCTACCCAATTAGGCGGCTGAGCCTGCCCTTCAGGGTCTCCCAGCCATTCGTGCCATACTACTGTACTTTAGTAGTGATCAAAGTCTTTTTTCCCCATTTCCTCAAAATTGTTCCTTGCTTTTGTCAAACGCAAATAAGTCGGTTTTGGTGGGGTTTTGCTTCATCTGCTTGAGGTTCTAGTATGTTGAAAGTTCTACCAGTGATGCAGTTACGTTGTCGTCCACCTGTTCGAATGCGTAGCCCTTTGCCGCCACCACTGTATCATCAGCCTGGATATATTGCTTGACTTCCGGATGAATTGGTTTCTCGTTGTGTAGATGGTGTAGAAAAGGGAGGTGGTAACGCTACGTAGAGATGACCCATTCTTCTGTTTCCTGGTTATGTGGGTCACCTCAATGTACAGTGAGGAGGTAAGACGTGGGCGTGAGGTCTTCGTGGTAAGACTTGGGGGGAAACGTCGACTTGTGCCCAGAAGCGCCGGCGGCGGCGCCCTTGCCGGTTCGTTATCACCACTGCGGTCGTGGCTCCCTGGCCACACATGGCCACTTGTCCCACATGATTCACTGCCGTACTTGCACCACGCTCTGCGGCAGCGCGCGCTTCTGCGGACTGCCTTGACGGCGGTGGAAAGACCTTGTACATCACCGTCAGCGCAGTGAGGTAATCGACCGAATGTACCACAGTGTGTTTTCCAGGACTGCTTACACTCTAGTACAGTCAAGGAAGAGTTTCACATGTGTGCAGATACGGACAGATGGGACCTGCTACTAAATAAGGGCGAAAAACTTAGAGGAAAATCTGATTAATGCATACGTGTAGAACGGAGAAGAAAGCGTGCGATTTTGTAACAAACATCGGTAAGAAGTGAAGAACCAAGAGGGAAAGTAAGAATGGAAGACCAAGAACGAATTGCTAGGTTAAAAAAGGGTGTGCTGTAGGAACGTAGTTCCTCGACCTTAGGATTTAATATGTACGTCGAAGAAGCAATGATGGAAATGAAAGAAGAGTTAAAGAGCGGAAATAAAATTGAGATTGAAAGTATATCAATAATATTTGCTGATGATACACCTATTCTCGGTGAAATTGAGGAAGACTTGTAGGACATATTGAACAGAATGCGCAGTCTACTAAGCGTACTTTGTTCTCAGAGTAAAAAGGAAACGAAAGTATTGAGTATAAGAAAATGGGATCGTTGATAAAATAAAAAATAGGGATGACTAAATGAATGAATTCTGCTACCTTGGAAACAAAATAACGCGAAATAGACGAAGCAAGGAGGAGTAAAAAGTGGACTACCATAGGCAAAGAGGGTATTCTTGGCAAAAAAAAAAGTCTACTAGTACCGAACGCTGCTCTTAATTTGAGGGAGAAATTTCTGAGGACGTAAATCTGCAGCACAGCATTGTATGGTGGTAAAACATGCGCTGTGAGATAGGCAGAAAGGAAGTAAGTCGATGCGTTTGACGTGCGGTGCTGCTGTGAAGGATGCTGGAGATTAGATGGACTGATAAGAAATAGGTGCGTCTCCGTGTATTCGGGGAAGAGAAGAACACGTGGAAAGGAATAAGGATAAGGCTCATAGGACATGTGTCAAGATGTCAAAGAATAACTTCCATGGTACGTGAGGAGCCGTACAAGGTGAAAACCAAGGTGGAATGGTCGGTGTCACGTCGTCTGTGAAATGTGCGACATCATACCCGTCCGTCCCCCTTTTGTATACCGTTACTAACAAATGATTTGATTTTATTCATTTTAAATAAATCCACATTTGCTATAGATAGCGAGTATGACAAAGTTAACAAGAGTTTAGCATTCTTCATTTAAATTAAAAAGAAATTAACTTTCTGATCTTGTAAAATAGGCAGATACAATTGCAAAAAAGTTTTCCAATGTTATAGCTTATAACAGAATGTTTTTCTTATGAGAGCAGGACTGAAACGTCTGTCACTTCTCAAATGCATTGATTTCTACACAATATGAAGTTTACTGCATGTTGGCATCCTTATTCCTCCCGCTTTTAACTCCGCAACAGTATGGCATTTACTCTTTCTCCTGTTTGCTGTAAATAAATAGCCGAAAAAAGTGAAAATTCTGAAGTAATTAAAATCAGAGCGTGACTGCTGAAAGGTAATAAGGAGATAATGCAGAAATTTCAGTCAATATGTGCACTTCCCACTTCAAAAAACCTGGAATGTAAACTGGTAAAAACCACTTTACCAAAACTGCATGTAATCAGTCACTTTTGCAAAGTTACTATCACCGACCACGTTTTATTTCCTTAACAGTTACATATTTTGAGCTCTCACAGCTCATCAGAACCGGCAAATCTTACATTTCAATTTGAAATCACTGACAATTTATAGTAACCATTTTTTAAATTAAGTTAAGCAGAATGTGGTGAGTTCTCAGACAAAAGGTTGGTTTTAAAACATTTCTTCATTACGTATAACAGTTTTAGCAGCAGATGTCTAAAATTGAGACAGTCAAATGAGGATGTCAGCATCTAAAATGACTACATTGGCAAGTCTTATACTTCAGTTGAGCGGGTGATCAAAGCAAAAGTGGCCCAGGAACTGCGCACCGAAGACCAACGTTAACATTATGCAATGGCTGATCAGCGTACTAATAATTTTCCGATGCGTAAGGATCCTTGCTCTGAAGAATTCATGTAACCGAAGAGGATGAACCAACGAGTTTAAATTTTATGACTAACACACGAGACACAGCACTCCTTGCTGCAACCGATATTAACTCAGCTACCATTTCAACGGTGGTCAAAACAGGGCTACAGTTTGTGTAGAAAGTAAACTGTTTTATTCACTAAATCGTTTAATTTTTCTTTGCAATTTGTTTAGCGAAATATAAATTAAACATGTCTAAGTAGTGTTCAGCAATCAAGTGCACAAACCGAAACGACAAATCAACAGATATTTCATGTTACAATCTGAGTACAGGGCTTGGACAAAAATACGGAAACACGTTGAGAAATGTATCTTGAACATAAATACAGACGTTAGCCGAACCTGAAGGTGGCGCTGTTGCACGTAACCACGAACGTCACCTGTGTGCAATGGCCTCAGTACGTTGCACGTATCAGTCTTAGTCAAAAGAGAGTTCTGTGTAGCTGTGAGAGCATTAGCTCGGAGCTCCAGTGCATTCGAACGTGCGCAAATTATTTGTGGTTTATCGTGGGCGCTTCTGTAACCCAGGTAACCGAAGCTTTGGTGTTTCAAGAAGCACAGTATCGAAGATTTACACTGCATACAGGGAAAGCGGAAAAACATCATCCGCAAAGTCACAACGTGGACAAAAATGTGTGTTGTGTGTTCGAGACAGATGGTCACTGATGAAGTCTAAGATGAAAGCTAAGGGGACGGCAGCTGCAAAAGCTACTGCAGAACTGAATGTTGCACTTATGCACCATCGCAGTACCAACGAAAGTAACCTCATAGAGAATTGCAGAACAAGATGGAATTCGAAGACCACTTATCCAGTGATGCAAATGCTCGTAACAGACCAAAGCGATAAACATGGCCTACGGATAAATGGAAGAATGTCGTTTGGTCGGATGAATCTTGTTGCACACTGTTTAAAACCTATGGCCCAGTTTACGTCTCGAGAGTGAAACGTAGCAGGGGTTCGGTGATATTTTTGGCCGCCACATCGTGGTTTCTATGGGCCCCATGGTTAGGATGCAGGGTCGCATTACTACCAACGATTGTTGACTCTTTTGGATGATCAGGTCCACACCGTGATACGATGTTCGTTCCCCAGTGGTGCTGCTGCATTCGAAGCCGAGAGGGCACCTGTTCACACGGCTCACATCGTCGAGGACTCGTGTTGTGGCATCAGGATCAACTCTTGCATCTCTGCTGGCCACCACTGTCCATACTGTTGAGCCATTGTTGTCTACTTCGGAGAGCAGGGTACGTGATCGCTATTTATTGCCATCATCGATACCTGAACTTGCACTATTTCGGCCGGCCGGTGTGACCGAGCGGTTCTAGGCTCTTCAGTCTGGAACCGCGCAACCGTTACGGTCGCAGGTTCGAATCCTGCCTCGGGCATGGATGTGTGTGATGTCCTTAGGTTTAAGTAGTTCTAAGTTCTACACGACTGATGACTTCAGATTTTAAGTCCCATAGTGCCTGAGACCATTGACGATGCTGGTGCCGTTTCTGCATTTAACACTTGACGATGCCACTATGGCTGCAGTACATTAGGACTTTGTTTTTATGAAACAGATCTGATGATGGTCATTAAAGACCGAAACCGGTAATCTGTTAACAAAAAGTTTGTGACCATAGACGTAAATTAAAGGAAACTTATAATACGGTAAAAGATTCCCATGCAAATCATACAAAATTGTATTACCTTTTCCGAGACGACTGGAAGCGGTTTTCAATGCCAACGGTTTTCCTACACTGTATCAGGCGTGATAATGTTCTTGACGTTTTTGGTCTTTCCTTGTTTTTATCCACCGCTTGTATATTATAGTTTAATTACGATGTAATGAAGACACTTCAGGAGTCCAATGCTGCCTAGGAATTTTAATTACTCTTCAGATACGTGATAGAAATTAATTAACTTTACAATAACTGCAGGCTTCCTTTGAAAGATAAGGAGCTAACAAAGAGACGGGCAGCAGGTATGAGACGGGACAAACGCTTTCAGACTACAAAGAGTTACATCTGCCCAACTCAATTTCAAGATAGATAAAAGTACGTCGTAAATGACCAGAGTCGCTTTTTGTCCAAGGCAATCGCAGCTGTCTTGTCTTTAATTGTCCGAAACATTTACAAAAAAAAAAAAAAAAAAACTCCTACGACCAGAGGTCGAAAAGCAAACTTCTGATAATTTTGAAGATAATACTTCAAATGAGTCAGGAATGGAAGTCTTAATTTAGGTCTGTAAACGTACTGTTTCTATGTACTGTCAAATATCTTTAATACTCTATATCAATTGTAAACGCTATAATAAAGAAGTCAAAAGTTATTGTAAGTTAGCCATACATTTTAGAACTTATAATCTAGGAATTTTACATGTTATTTCTGTGCTGTAAAGTCATTACAGTCTTTTGGTGAACATTTTTTTTCAATGTATACTTCGTCTGTTTATGCTGATCACAACAGTCATCCAAGTCCAAGCGAAATATGATAAAGTTCAAGCTGAGAACAAGCTGTTGAAGAAACTGAAGCAAATGAAACAACGTAGTGTGCGATTCAAAATAAAAGTAGTGTAGTTAGAAACTTTAATGAGTGGTTTCAGAAAAAGATTAAGTGATTCAGTGTTTGATACTACTGTATGCTAAGCAGTGAAAATGTTAATGATCTATTAAAGCAGCTTTTAGAACTTCAAATCAGTAGTAAGATATCACAATACTCTCACCAAGTAAGGAAATTTGATCTGATGCTACACTTTTCTACTGCTCAGGCACATAGCTGCTTCACAAAGTTCATGAAATTACTTCACCCAAGAACAATCTCCTATTGGACGATGTATGTGGGTGTCTATCAAAGTTTCACTGAGAAATGTTTTGCCAAGATTCTCACTGAAGCAGAAGCTAGCAGAAACCACATCTTAGCAACATTAATATTCGATGAAATGGTGATTAGGAAGGGTCTTGTTTGAGATGGAAAAAAGATTATAGTCTGTAGTTTTTTGGGGAGGTTGGCATAGGTAGTAGCAAAAGGGGCTAACGTAGGGTTAAAAAGAAGTTGGAAAATTGCTGTAACTTATTCACTATGCGCGATAACAACTGATAAAATTGGAAGAGAGTGGTGTTACTATAGTACTTGTGGTTTGTGATGATACTGTTACAAACAGGTCTTTAATGCAAAGTTAGGTATAAAGAGCGATGAACATGTAGCACAGTGTTGGTTTCTGCATCCTTCAAGTGATCAAAATGAGACGTTTTTTATATTACACAGCTTGCATGCTGAAACTACCAAGTAATCTGCTTGCAAAAAAATACTAGATAAGACTTCAGGCAACGAAAATAAAATTATGTAGAAGTAGTTTGTTGCACTTGTAAATTTACTGGAAAAGGGAGGTTTGAATGCTGAAAACAGATTTAGGAAGAAACACACTGAGTATCGCACTCAAAAAATGTGAGTGGCTTTGGCAGCCCAGACAGTTAGTAATTCTGTTGCAAATGCTATACCAATTGCAAAAATGGTAACATCATCGCCTCCGGATTTTACTGCTGGCACTACAGAAGCTGGCAGATGACGTTCACCTGGCATTCGCCATACCCACACCCTACCATCGGATCGTCACATTGTGTACCGTGATTCGTCACTCCCCACAACGTTTTTCCACTGTTCATTCGTCTAATGTGTAGGCTCCTTACACCAAGCCAGGCGTCGTTTGGCATTTACCGGCGTGATGTGTGGCATATGAGCAGCCGCTCGATCGGGAAATCCAAGGCATCTCACCTCCTGTCTGTCATAGTACTTGCAGTGGATCCTGATGCAGTTTGGAATTCATGTGCGATGGTCTGGATAGATGACTGGCTATTACACATTATAACCCCCTTGAACTGTCGGCAGTCTGTCAGTCAACAGAAGAGGTCGACCTGTACACTTTTGTGCTCTGTCACTTCACTTTTCCACTTCACTATCACGTCATATTAGGACACGGATCAAAAATGTAGCCATCATAATGCATTGAGACGGAGGTGCTGAAACGTTTCCTTAGAAAAATTGTAAACGACTGTGCTTAAACTGACACACAATATTTTTAGCGCAACGCAAACTGACTTTCCATAATCCCTACAAAAGAATGGTCTTGTCTAACAATAACCTATACCTTTCATGAATCACTTACCTCACAAAAATCTTCTTTACTCAAACTACTGCAATACAGTGAGCACCAATACTGCCAGCTAAATAAAAGATTGTATCTACTGAAGTCACTAACTACTGATAGGCATAGTTAGCAAATGAAAGATTTTGATAAAGAACAAACAATGTATTTACCTTAATAGTGTTCAAAAGTCATAATATATATATCAGTTCATGATATACAGTCTTACAAATTTACTCTCTGATGGACACACATCCAGATCATCTGCTCTCAAAACTCCATCTCTCTCCCCACATCCACCACTGCTGGCGGCTCACCTCCAACTGCGCAACCCTACGCGCTGCTCACATCCAACTGCCCAACACTACAATAGCAAATATTGCAACAATGCCGACCAGCCTCAGACTGCACACAGCACAGTCAGTGATTTTCATACAGAGCGCTACATGGCGTTACCAACATAAAAACCTAAACAGCCTACTTACATAGCCCCCATGCTCCCCACAAAAATTTTTACATATTGTTTTGGGCAGTGGCCAATACATACAAGGGCTATCCACAAAGTACATTACGTTTTGTAATTAAAAATAAATAAAGTATTGGAAATTTTTTTTATTATATACAGATGAAAGCCACACTTAAATACTACTTTTCTACATAGTTGCCATTTAAATTAAGGCACTTATCGTAGCGATGGACGAGCTTGGAAATTCCTTCGCCGTAAAATTCGGCCGCCTGCGCCTTCAACCACGTGGTTACCTCTTTTGGGACATAAAAGGTGTGATTTTTGTGGATTTCCTGGAAAGAGGCACTACAATAAACTCTCAAAGGTATTGCCAAACTCTGCACAACCTCAGAAGAGCAATACAAAACAAGCGCAGGGGAAAGTTGGGCTCAAAGATCTTGCTGATTCACGACAAAGGCCGGGCCCACACGGCAAATGCCACTCGTGAAGTTCTCGAATCTTTTAAGTGGGAGTTGTTTCCTCATCCGCCGTACAGTCCCGACCTGGCACCGAGCGACTTCCACTTATTCCCAGCAATGAAGAAGTGATTGGTATATCTAAATTAGCAAAGCAAATGCAACATTACAACTAATGAGCCAATGTGCAGCAACAAGAAAAATAAATCAGTAGTAAAACTGCCTTGACAAGCTATACAAAGTGAAATTCAGTAGCACTATGCCTGGCAAACAGCAGCAGCAAATGCAATAACTTATATCTAAACATGACAATGCTCACGCAGAAATAATAGTACACTAAAGACAACAATGCAGATAAGGGAAATGTCTTTTCACATCTTAATGTCTATATAATTAAAGTGGTGCACCACAACTTATTATACAAAAGAAATTACCAAGTACTTGAAAAGAAAACGCATTACGTCAAGGTCACTTAGGTTTCTTACCGAAATATTTACGTCAGCAGTTTGCGCTACTGTGACAGTCTCATAAAAAAAATTCACAGATCGAAAAACTAGAGTAGAAATGTGTAGAAACGAAATCTCATGAATAGTAGTGTTGTGATACAGTCACGCATGTACACAAAAGTCATAACTCATAAAGTACAATTCTTCGTTTCCAACATCCTTTTTCACAAACCAGGGTCCCTAACCACTACTCATTATTCCTTACTTTATTACACATACACATATTCGTCGACACTTCAACATTTCATCATTATAAATATGTAGCATAATCAAATTCCTCATATAGCATCAGCTTATTGAACATAAACATACCTCAACAGCATAATACACATCGTCATCGTAATAATATCATAACAGATCAATCAAATCTCCAAAATCGTCGCAGCTTCTTTCAATAATTTCAAGACCTTCAATAAAGTCATCTACCTCAAACGCACTTCAAAAATCATGACCCCTTACCAAATACAACATTCAAAGCTCTCATAGTATCACAATGGTTCCAGAAAAATATGAACAGCTCACACAGTACAGACAAAATACAATTTCATAAGTGTGAAGTTATCCAACTGTGTAATTATTAAACATGTGTCACTGAAAAAATGTTTCTCTCTCTCTCTCTCTCTCTCTCTCTCTCTCTCTCTCTCTCTCTGTTAAATGATCAGATATCTGTGTAATTTATGTGTTAGAGAAACATGGTACCGATGTGCATAGTTGTATAAGCAAATACCATATTAGCTAATGCTCCTTGTGCTTGCCAGGTACACAAAGTAGGCGTGTACCCCCTGAGGATTAATGTAATTATACCCTCAGGTGTTACAGATTACAGCAATGGAATGAAATGTATCACGGAAAACCTTTGTATCATTGTAATTCAAAAATATTTAAAAATAAATGTTTTAAGTACAAAATTAATCACTCAAATACGTGTACTGTGGCGCTAAACTGTGCATCTTATTGTAAGACAATCTCTGTCATTACTTAAGGGTAAAAATGTGCCAAGTGTCGTAATTATCGTCGTCCGTAAGGAAAGTTATGTAGAAGTCAATGTACTTACCTCGTAATAAACAAAAGTGAAATGCTTTGCCTATAGATACCGTAGTTACTACGCTTATTGCCCTGATGAAGTAAGTACTGTACTGTAACGTATTGTTGTGCTGCGGAAAAGGCTGTCTCATTGTAGCTATACCACAAAGTTACCACTAAAAAATGTTTTACTTTCCAGAAGAATTCAAAAAACTGTGCAGGTATAAAACAGATAAAGCGCAAAAGCAATAATGTAAATTGTGTCACACATTAGTAGCGTCTTGATATAATCGTGTAGCTGTCAAAGAAACTAACCACTGTGTCATCTGGTATCTCTCAGAAAGTACTTTAAATCCAGAATGTATTTTCAAGTAAACCAAAATGTTGCATTAAAATCTCATTAGCAGTATATGTTCTAAGTGTGTAAGCCGTATATTCGTTACGCAATCGTGCAACTAACACGCAAGAATGTACAAATAACAACACTGTGTCGTCTTCACTATAACAATGCATTCGTAATTTCTGTTTAAATAAGTTATCTTGCTTCTTGACTGGATATTTAACTCAATCATTGTTGCATGTTAACAGTTTCTAAGTCTGACAAAGCATACTAGTAACGTGAAGTGAAAAGTTTTAAGGCAAAGACAAAGTTGAAAAGCAGATTATCATTCAATAAACGGTTTTACATGAGAAATGTGGTGCGATCCTCAAAGCAATTATCATGTTGTATACGTCGTGAAGGAATGCTAATATTTTTCTCAAGGTTAGCGTCTATGTTATTCTTCTCTGAGCCAGCCGGCGCACGTGGCTGCCTGCGGTGCGAGTCATTGTCTCTTTGTTGGTGCGCGTAGTTGTTAGGATTTGGAGACCTAACTTCTACAAATTCAGCTTGTCGAGAGGGACCTGCCCTGTATGAATCCCTCCAGTTCTGATGAAATTCAGGTCTGCCGTTTAGTCGGTAGTTTACATAGTTTCTTTTTCGTCAGTCATGTGGTGGAGAATTTCTCCCGGAATCGTAACTGCACGGTGGACCGTTGCCTCAGAAGTTATTCTGTCTCCCTTGATAATAATTATTTTGGTTCCCATATTGTCTGTTTCTCTGCTTGTCTCTGTGATAGTCATTACCGCGGAGAGGTGATCTGTCCCTGTAATTATTTCTACTCTGCCAACGGTTGTCATATGGGTGGTGTCTGTTTTGGTCACGATTTACATTGTAAGAATAGCCTTCTCGTGTCCAGTTATTATTTCTGTCATCGCGGAGTTGTGACGGATGTGACCTGTAATTGTTGTATTCCTGTTTTCGCGTCCCGCGATTGTCAGTGTCAATTTCCAATTCTTGTAACAGTCCCTGAAAAGCTTCAATGTCGTCTTTGCAACGTCCTGCCAAAATAATATGTAGTAAATGTTCAGGCAATTTGATTAAGCAAATGCGGATGAGTTCTGAGGGGCTGTATAGGTTTGAAAGATACTGATTCTTATGTGACATGTCTTCGAAATATTTGAGAAAACTGGAAAATTCAGATTGTTCGAAATGTTTCCTCATTATGATGCTATGTTTTACCCGGTCTTGCGTAGCTTGAGACCAATATGCTGAGAGGAAGGCATGATAAAATTCTCCTTCACTGTGACAATCGTGAATGACCGATCGCATTCTTACAGCTGGTTCATTCTCTAAGTAGCCACACACAAATTCTAACCTGTGCTCCAATGACCAGTTGAGAGGAAAACAATGAGAGAATTGATGGAGCCAAGCTTGTGGATGAATGTCGTTGCCAGAATTCTTAAATGTTTTGAATTTACGTGTAGTAATGAACAGCTTATAGTCAAAATCATCGTGTCAGCGAGTCGCATATCGGTCATTGTTACTTCTTTTCGGCGGTTCCATCTCAAAATTCGGTGTACCTTGCTCATTTCTTTCATAATTTCCGAAGTGCCCTGCGTTATTATTTCGTGGTTGTTCCGTATTTCTATGTCCCTCTTCCCGTATTGGAGCGCGAGTGTCCTCTGAAATATGTAATTCTTGTATTACCTGCGTCGACTGATCTTGTACTTTTCGGATTTCTCTTTTGTACTGTGTATTGATTTGATTTTGATTTTGTTTGAATTTTCTAATTTGTTCATACTCTTCTGTGTCAGTGAAGGCTACGGATCTTGTCATTCAGATCATCTACGTTTGTAGATGAGTTAGTGAACTGATCCGAAAGTTCGGCTACTTTCTCCGATAGTGAACTGATTTCCTCAGTGCGTTTTTCTGAACCAAGTTTCAGAGTGTCCATTTGTGTTGAAATCATATCTACTGTGTCCTTTCAGTTTTCCTGAGTTTTTGCAAGTTGCGTAAGCGAAACGGTAGATGCAACTGAGTCAATTTTAGCTTGCAAGGTGTCGTGATTTTCATGAACAATAGTCTGCAGTTCTTTTCTGGCTGCTTTGTGATTCTGTAATGCATTTTCATGATGCGAAAAAATAGGTTGAAAATGCTCACAAATTTGTGTTTTTACGTCATTACAGACTTTTTGACATTGCGATTCGATTTTATGTAACTCAGTAGTTAAATCTTCTCGTGTTTGTTGAAGTGTTTCTTTAATTTGTTTCTGATTTTGTTCCATTTGTTGCTGTGTTTGTCTCTGATTTTGTTCCATCGTGTCTAACTTTTGAAGCTTTTGTCCCATTTGTTGCATTAACTGTAATAAAAATGCACAGGTGTCTGGAATCTGTTCCTCTATGCTTTTCGGCAGTGCATTTGCACCAGCAACATTCACATTTTGACGAGCAGAAAATGCGTCTTGACTTATTTGAGAAAACGGTTGGGACGCAAAACCTGAGTCTACAGTATTTGCAAGATTGTGTCCTGTCATTTCGGATGCCTGAGGCGAGCTGTTGCCGACCGATCGATCGATAATGCTTTCCCGTTCACTACTTGTTTCACTGTCTACACCATTAGTTGCAGCCCACTCTATTTCCCTATGCACAATTCCCAAATTACTACTTTGAACATTAGTTGATTCATTACACAGTGGTGCTGATAAGCTACGCTCGTCGCACTATCATTTCTCAATTTATTTTGGAGCCTAGTGTTACGTTTTTCACGCGCCATAATTATCATGTATTTCACACGATAACAAGAAAAGCACAATTTGAAGAGCTAAAATAAGAAAGCACATTAACATAGCGCTGAATATAATATCTCGTTAATTGCTAGTGCAGCTGCGAAATACTTGGTGCAAATCTACGTGCATGCCACAACTGTTTTACTGTTGTTGTTGTGGTCTTCAGTCCTGAGACTGATTTGATGCAGCTCTCCATGCTACTGTATCCTGTGCAAGTTTCTTCATCTCCCAGTACCTACTGCAGCCTACATCCTTCTGAATCTGCTTAGTGTACTCACCTCTTGGTCTCCCTCTACGGTTTTTACCCTCCACGCTGCCCTCCAGTACTAAATTGGTGATCCCTTGATGCCTCAGAACATGTCCTACTAACCGATCCTTTCTTCTAGTCAAGTTGTGCCACAAACTCCTCTGCTCCCCAATTCTATTCAATACCTCCTCATTAGTTATGTGATCTACCCATCTAATCTTCAGCATTCTTCTGTAGCACCACATTTCGAAAGCTTCTATTCTCTTCATACATAGCTACACTCCATACAAATACTTTCAGAAACGATTTCCTGACACTTAAATCAATACTCGATGTTATCAAATTTCTCGTTTTCAGAAACGCTTTCCTTGCCATTGCCAGTCTACATTTTATATCCTCTCTACTTCGACCATCATCAGTTATTTTGCTCCCCAAATAGCAATACTCCTTTACTACTTTAAGTGTCTCATTTCCTAATCTAATTCCCTCAGCATCACCCAACTTAATTCGACTACATTCCATTATCCTCGTTTTGATTTTGTAGATCGTCTGGCAGAGGCTACAACCCTCCCAACCACTGCTTCCCTCTCATGTCCCTCGACTCTTCTGCCAACTGGTTTCTGTACGAATTGTAAATAGCCTTTCGCTCCTGTGTTTTACCCCTGCCACCCTCAGAATTTGAAAGAGTATTCCAGTCAACATTGTCAAAAGCTTTCTCTACGTCTACAAATGCTAGAAATGCAGATTTGCCTTTCCTTAATCTTTCTTCTAAAATAAGTCTAAGGGTCAATATTGCCTCACGTGTTCCAACATTTCTACGGAATCCAAACTGATCTTCCCCGAGGTCGGCTTCTACCAGTTTTTCCATTCGTCTGTAAAGAATTCGCGTTAGTATTTTGAAGCTGTGACTTATTAAACTGATAGTTCGGTAATTTTCACATCTGGCAACACCTGCTTTCTTTGGGATTGGAATGATTATATTGTTCTTGAAATCTGAGGGAATTTCGCCTGTCTCATACATCTTGCTCACCAGATGGTAGAGTTTTGTCAGGACTGGGTCTCCCAAGGCTGTCAGTAGTTCTAATGGAATGTTGTCTACTCCTGGGGCCTTGTTTCGACTTAGGTCTTTCAGTGCTCTGTCAAACTCTTCACGCAGTATCATATCTCCCATTTCATCTTTATCTACCTCCTCTTCCATTTCTGTAATATTGTCCTAAAGTACGTCGCCCTTGTATAGACCCTCTATATACTCCTTCCACTTTTCAGTTTTCCCTTCTTTGATTAGAACTGGGATTCCATCTGAGCTCTTGATATTCGTACAAGTGGTTCTATTTTCTCCAAAGGTCTCTTTAATTTTCCTGTAGGCAGTATCTATCTTACCCCTCATGAGATAAGCCTATACATCCTTACATTTGTCCTCTAGCCATCCCTGCTTAGCCATTTTGCTCTTCCTGTCGATCTCATTTTTGAGACGTTTGTATTCCTTTTTTCCTGCTTCACTTGCTGCATTTTTGTATTTTCTCCTTTCATCAACTACAAGAAAAAAATCAGAAGATGCCAGTGAGGTGTCCTCGGCTAAGGGTCGCCATATGAAACGTCCCCTTAGAAAAATTATAAATGACTGTGCTTAAAATGACACACAATATATTTAGCGCAACGCAATCTGACTTTCCATAATCCCTACAAAAGAATGGCCCTGTCTGACAATAACCTATACCTTTCATGAATCACTTACCTCACAAAAATCTTCTTTACTCAAACTACTGCAATACAGCGAGCGCCAATACTGCCAGCTAAATAAAAGATTGTAACTACTGAAGTCACTAACTACTGATAGGCATAGTTAGCAAGTGAAAGATTTTGATAAAGAACAAACAATGTATTTACCTTAATAGTGTTCAAAAGTCATTATATATATATATATATATATATATATATATATATATATATATATATTAGTTCATGATATACAGTCTTACAAATTTACTCTCTGATGGACACACGTCCAGATCATCCGCTCTCAAGACTCCGCCATCTCTCTCTTCACACCACCACTGCTGGTGGCTCACCTCCAACTGAGCAACGCTACGCGCTGTAACATCCAACTGCCCAACACTACAATAGCAAATATTGCAACAATGCCGACCAGCCTCAGACTGCACACAGCACAGTCAGTGATTTTCATATGGAGCGCTACATGGTGATACCAACATAAAAACCTAAACAGCCTACTTACAGTGCTAGCGTCGAAACCTACGCATGGCAAGAGCCCTCTGGCACCGTACGTCACCCAATCCCTTCAGAATCTCGGCGGCAGGAAGTCGAAATGTGCCGCTTCGCACGGCACAGCCTTACAGATTTTTTTCTATCGTTTCCGTAAATGGGGTAGGCACGGCCACATCTCTTTCCTGGGTTTGTCCACATGAACCTAGTACTCCAATGTCAAAAGTGACGTTAAATGCTTATCCTCCTTCGTTCGACGGTAAGACCATGAAAAGAAGCTTTACGCTTATAGTAAGATTCTATGATAAAATACCGAAAAAAATTGCAACCTTAGTTTCCCACCATTCATTCTCATTTTAACTGTAACATTTTAGAACAGTCGTTTGTTATTAGTTTGTGGTCCGAGATGGTGTCGAACTATTTATTCAGAAATATGAAAGACTTTAACGAATAACAGTAAACATAGTACATGAGGCAAGTCGCTGTTCACTTGTAAACGTTTACTAAAATATCAGTCGCTTCTCATGTATGAGCATGGCGATTCTTAACAAAAATGACTTTGACATTTTTATGGCTGCTTCAGTTTTGTAAAGCAGGCATGTTACAACGTGCATCGGGATCTAGCAAAACTGGAGGGAAATATTAACTATTGCCATGATATGACAGACCTTTACGGAATTTATTTGCTTGCTTGCACTGAAGCTGAATTTCTTCCAGTCTGACCTCTAACCAGAGAGAGTGGGGCTGACTGAATTTTTACCTCGCCTTCGCATGTCTTCTTCCTCTTTTTATGAAAAATGAAACTGAAGCTGCAGCGGAGATATAATTGCTCAAGCGAGTTTCTCTTTGGTAGCAAAATATGAAGGCCTTCCGAAATAAAGTTCCTCATTGTTTTTCACGCTGTAAAGTCATTGCCAAGAACATATACGCCATGAACCACAGACCTGGCACTATTTTTCTCCACAGTCGCCGCCGACACTGTGACGTTAGTTATACCGTGCAGTCTGTTAGCCCGCCTTTGTGGCCGAGTGGTTCTAGTCGCGGTCGCAGGTTCGAATCGTACCTCGGGTATGGATGCGTGTGATGTCCTTAGGTTAGTTAGGTTTAATTAGTTTCTAAGTCTAGGGGGACTGATGACGTGAGATGTTAAGTCCCATAGTGCTTAGAACCATTTGAACCATTTTTGCGTTCTGTTTGAAGAAAAGACTCTGGTAAAACTCGATGCCCTCCGATGCAAGGAACTGTCGCACAACTTGCTACACGTCAGCGCTGATTTGGAAGTGACGTGCCACGAGGACAGCTTTCAGTGTAGGGCACAGGCGAAAGTCCTCTGGACACGAAATACCAGAGACCAACAATTTGGCGATTTGACGAGACATGACCTCCTCACCACACATGTTCTGTAGACGTTCATCAATGACGGATACACTACTTTCACGTGCCTATTCGTACCAAATAACAGCACTCATTTCTATTGGTGACCACGTTGTCAGTATCCCCCCATATGCCATCGTGACGTACTCGAACCACCACGGGCACACCGGTCTGCTGCTACTCTCTCTTCAGAGCTCTGCGCGTGCGTCAGTCTTCCTGCGCTGACGCTCCTTCCGTCGTTGAACCAGCAAAGTGTGTGGATTCATATGGCGTTAGTTTGTGTCATATGGTGCACCAACTTCTCTTTCAATAACGTGACGAAACATATATTCGGAATGTCCCTCACATGTCAGGACTGAAAATTACAGGCTTTACTGTAAATCATGACAGTAAACCGATCGATTTCCACCGCAGTCCGGATGACCGTAATGTGATGCAGGCAGCGTGAGGTAATTTGACTGACGTGGGAGAAACTTTCGGGAGTACAGGACATCGTAACAAGTGAAAGTTTACATAGCTCTTTATCCGATATTATGAATTTATAGCAAGGCGTTATATTTACAGCGGAATAACGGTTCTATATTGGCTACACTTCTAATTTCATTCATTTTGTAGGCTATTTCGATTATTCTAGTCTATAACATTGTTGCAGTTACCATTTAGTAACGACAAAATATAACTTTGCACAACAGTGGGATCGTAACCCCTCTACTTCGTAGTTGCGTAGTTCAACAGCATCCAAGGTGCCGCCAGAAGATGTTGGACGCTGAAAGCAATATACATGTTTGATTATTGACGGCATCTAAGGTCTTACTTTTATAGTAACGTACGTTGTTACATGTTCACTGACGGCTTTTTTGAACCATTTTTGTACTGACATTCTCGTGTATTAGGGTTTTAATACAACAGTTTCTCTTAATCATTTAGATTCACTTTCATAAAAACACCGTGTGTCGGTGATGTTCATTCGTCGTGGATAAAATATAACGTCCCAGAAGCTGTTGCATTTTTCCTGTTTTTACTTTTCGTTTATTTGCGTTAATGTTGTAGTATCATTTGCCATCATTTTTGAGTAATGGACGGTAGGACTTATTAATGACAATAGGTGTAAGAATGAACCAGAAATCCACTGTCAAAATTTCGTAAGTTTTCAGGATATTTTCTGTTTACTTTGGTACAGCTGACCCATAGTCCATGGTAGATCGCACCAGAGCGATTGCATTTCGTATGATTTCTTGCTGTCATTCATCTTTGTATCTGTATTGCACTGAAAATATCGGCGTAACACTGAAAAAGTCGACGGTATGCGCTGTATGTCTTACTTGGATACCCTTGTTCTATTCACTCATCGTACTTGTTGTTGACAACAGTAAACGGCAGTTTACTCTTCGAGCGTAACATAGCATTCAGTACTGCTCTGTTCTGTCTGGTATTTCTTTTCTGGCTGAGTTAGTTGTCCACTAACAGTGATACACTCTAATACGGACAGGTTTAGCTGATGGAGAATTTACCTAAATGCAGCTCGTGATTGGGTTCACTGAACTCAATGGAAGAGCGGCACAGAGACACTATGCTCAGATGTTCTGCCATCGACGCCAACCCCACTACACCACTTTTGCATCTGTTTGAGGGTTGTTGTATTACTCTGTTTATTACGTTGTACTACAGACTTTTTCACTGTTGTGAAGGTATTTCCTCATAAATAAAGGTAATTGGAGTGACAAAAGGAGTAAATCACGATTACATCATTACTCTGTAACGAGCCACCAAAACACTCAGAAGGTATCTTTAAACAACATCTGAAATTTTGTCCGTGGTGCTATTAAGAGAGGACTACGGGGGTCGGTGTGGCGGCCAGCCTGGTTATGGTTTTTAGGCAGTTTCCCACATCCCACTAGGTGAGTACCTCGCTGGTACTAAAGTCCCGCCTCCATTGCACGTTCACAAACATTTGGAAAAAAACTTTCGCTCACATTCACATGAGTGACACTACACGCAGACAGCGATGGTACACATATTCCGTACCTGGGGGTAAAGGGGTCGAAATAGGACGACCATCCAGCCACCACTTAAACTAACCATTCCAAAGCCGTAAATAATCATCCCGACCCTGTGACAGTCTGGGAACAAAACACGAGAAGAAGACAAAGATGGGTAAGAGCATACCTACGTCTTTAGTAGCACAAAGCGATTTGTGAGGTGCCCTGAACAACAGGATTAACAATAACAATATATATACAGGGTGTTTCAAAAATGACCGGTATATTTGAAACGGCAATAAAAACTAAACGAGCAGCGATAGAAATACACCGTTTGTTGCAATATGCTTGGGACAACAGTACATTTTCAGGCAGACAAACTTTCGAAATTACAGTAGTTACAATTTTCAACAACAGATGACGCTGCGGTCTGGGAAACTATAGTACGATATTTTCCACATATCCACCATTCGTAGCTATAATATGGCGCAGTCTCTGAATGAAATTACCCGAAACCTTTGACAACGTGTCTGGCGGAATGGCTTCACATGCAGATGAGATGTACTGCTTCAGCTGTTCAATTGTTTCTGGATTCTGGCGGTACACCTGGTCTTTCAAGTGTCCCCACAGAAAGAAGTCACAGGGGTTCATGTCTGGCGAATAGGGAGGCCAATCCACGCCGCCTCCTGTATGTTTCGGATAGCCCAAAGCAATCACACGATCATCGAAATATTCATTCAGGGAATTAAAGACGTCGGCCGTGCGATGTGGCCGGGCACCATCTTGCATAAACCACGAGGTGTTCGCAGTGTCGTCTAAGGCAGTTTGTACCGCCAAAAATTCACGAAGAATGTCCAGATAGCGCGATGCAGTAATCGTTTCGGATCTGAAAAATGGGCCAATGATTCCTTTGGAAGAAATGGCGGCCCAGACCAGTACTTTTTGAGGATGCAGGGACGATGGGACTGCAACATGGGGCTTTTCGGTTCCCCATATGCGACAGTTCTGTTTACTGACGAAGCCGTCCAGGTAAAAATAAGCTTCGTCAGTAAAACAAATGCTGCCCACATGCATATCGCCGTCATCAATCCTGTGCACTATATCGTTAGCGAATGTGTCTCGTGCAGCAATGGTAGCGGCGCTGAGGGGTTGCCGCGTTTGAATTTTGTATGGATTGAGGTGTAAACTCTGGCGCATGAGACGATACGTGGACGTCGGCGTCATTTGGACCGCAGCTGCAACACGGCGAACGGAAACCCGAGGCCGCTGTTGGATCACCTGCTGCACTAGCTGCGCGTTGCCCTCTGTGGTTGCCGTACGTGGTCGCCCTACCTTTCCAGCACGTTCATCCGTCACGTTCCCAGTCCGTTGAAATTTTTCAAACAGATCCTTTATTGTATCGCTTTTCGGTCGTTTGGTTACATTAAACCTCCGTTGAAAACTTCGTCTTGTTGCAACAACACTGTGTTCTAGGCGGTGGAATTCCAACACCAGAAAAATCCTCTGTTCTAAGGAATAAACCATGTTGTCTACAGCACACTTGCACGTTGTGAACAGCACACGCTTACAGCAGAAAGACGACGTACAGAATGGCGCACCCACAGACTGCGTTGTCTTCTATATCTTTCACATCACTTGCAGCTCCATCTGCTGTTGAAAATTGTAACTACTGTAATTTCGAAAGTTTGTCTGCCTGAAAATGTACTGTTGTCCCAAGCTTTTTGCAACAAACGGTGTATTTCTATCGCTGCTCGTTTAGTCTTTATTGCCGTTTCAAATATAGCGGTCATTTTTGAAACATCCTGTATATATAATAATAATGTCGTGTGACGAGTGCCTCCCGTCGGGTAGACCGCAATGAATTTGTCACATTTACTGTTATTCTTTGTTGATAAGGATGCAGAGGAATTAGATAACAACTGTTTAGAGGGCTTGTTCAAAATTACCTTCATACACTGATGGAAAAAAATCGCAACACCAGCAATGAGTTGAGCGTCATGAACGAAAGTTGGAAGGCGTGTTCGTACATCTGAAATATGACGTCTATTCAAATTTCGCGCCAGTCGCATATGAGTGGCGATAGTAGCGCCACTAAGAGGATGCGACTCAGATTTGCTTTAAACACACGCTCCAATGCTCGCGAGCGTTAATTACCTTTAAGATAGGACGGCTACTCAAGAATGCCTTGAAGGCGACAAAAACGCCATTATCAACACTTCACTGAGTTTGAATGACGTCGTTACTAGGGCTACGAGAAGCTGGATGTTTCTTCTCCGATACTGCAGAATTACTTGGCAAGAATGTAGCTACTGTACATGATCGCTGTCAACGGTGATCATAGGAATGTACGGTCGCAAGACGACCAGGCTCAGGGCGGTCACGTGGCACTACCTAGAGGGAAGGCAATCGTGTTCGGCGTATGTCTCTAGAGCAGTGGTTCCCAACAGGTGGTCCGCGAGCTATGCCAGAGGGGTCCGCAAGATGCTGTTAGAATAAAAAATATATATATTTCGTATGACAACAGATTTTTTATTTTGGTGCTTCCTGCATGAGCAGAGCTTTAGCGAACGCTATCTTCTGCGTCTAGCGTCCTCCTAGAGCCAACCGACACCAGCACATTCTAGCGCAAAACTAGAATTACATAGAGGCAAATAGTTCTGATGTATACCTTAGACTACGCGCGCTGCCTCTTTTCTGCTGACAACTGACTGTCATTTTACACAGACACTCGCATTTCAGACGACAATCGGCCATTATTATTTTAAGGAGTTTGTTATACTAAACACTCAGATTTGAAGAGACAGATTTTGAGCAATAATCAAAAATTTAACAACAATGATGGCTAAATTGAAAAAGTTTTAAGTTCAATATTTTTAAAATAATGAATATGTCAAAGTTTTTTCTAAGTACCAAAGATAGAAAACGTAGAAAAAGACTCTTAATTTGGCTTTTTTAGTTACTTGATTCTGTGATATGACAAGGTACCAATCATGCTAGATGAAGGGGTCCTTAAGAAAATTTTGTTGGGAACCCCTGCTCTGGAGCATCGTACCGCATCTGCAGCAGCAATCTCAGCAGCAGTCGGCACTACAGTGCCACACCGAACTGTTACAAATCGATCACTTCAACGACAGCTCCGAGCCAGACGCCCAGTAGCTTGTATTCCACAGATCTCAAACCAACGCCCTTTGCGACTTCAATGGTGTCAAGCGAGAAATCACTGTAGGGCAGGGTGAAGGTCTGTTGTGTTTCCTGATGAAAGCTGACTGTGTCTCGGTGCTAGCGATGGCCGCGTGTTGGTTAAAACAAGGTCAGTTGAAGACCTGCAACCAACCTGTCTGTCTACTACACCCGTTGGACCTACTGGTGTTACTGTCTGGGGTGCAATTTCGTATAACAGCAGGAGCACACTCATGGTTGTCCCATGCACCCCGACTGCAAATTTATATGTCAATTTGGCGATTCCACCTGTCGTACTTCCACTCGTGGTGTTCCAGGGGGTGTTTTCAACATGATAATGATGGCCCACATACCTCTGTTGTAACTCAACAGAGTGCCGACATGTTGCCTTGGCCTACTCGATCACCAGGTATCTATCCAATCGAGCACATATGGGTCATTATCGGACACAACTCCAGCGTTATCACCAAACAGCAATTACAATCCCTATACTGACAGTCCAAGTGCAACAGGCACGGAACTCCAACCCACAAATTGACAACCGACACCTTGTACAACATGATGCATGCACTTCTTCATGCTTGGATTCAACATTGTGGCTGTTACACCGATTATTAATGTACCAGAATTTCTCATGTCCAATAACTTACCTCACAGTTACATGAACCAGTGATCTTGCGATGTCAGTCACTTACATATGCTACATAGACAATTGTATTACCGAAATTTCCTTACTCTGCATTAATTATATTTTAGTGTTGCACCTTTTTACATCATTGTATAGAGGAGTTTCTAACAACCCTACCACAACAAAGGTCAAAAATTAATTATGATTGTAGTGTTGCTGACGCTGCTAAATATTGCATTTTCGGACAACAACAAAGTTATATTATGTGGCAAATGACATTAGAACACAGTTAATAAAGTCATTTCTTGAAATAATGGATAAACTAGGCACTCATCTTTTCGTGTTTCCCACGTTGGTCTCGTTGTGAACTCATGGCTCAATCGTCGAAAATCTAGGTAGTGATGATTCCAAGCTCGGATGCAAAGAGGCCTAGGTGTTATTCTGCGATATTCAAAAGTTTTATAGAAGTGTTTCATAAACCATTCTTGAAGATCAAACTTTTGCAAGTTAGGACAATGGTGATGTAAAAAAGTAATCAGCACTCCGAACTTAAGTTACACTTCTTTTTTATTACTTTCGTTGCAACATCACGTAACTCGTTCCAAAACATCACTTCACAATATAAAACATACTTGAAAATATCTTCCTCACTGTTAAAGTTCACATTTCATAAACTGACTACAATTTGCGTCTTTTTAACATGACGACCAAAGCTTGACTCACTAATAACCGCTTATGAGCCAAAAAATCAGCGTTACAAGTACGCCAAAGATCATAGTGACAAAAGAAAGAATACACATAAGAATAATATCATTGCAATATATACATATCGACGTATCGAAGTACCTCTACATTAATGAAATCAAATCTGAATGTTGTCACAGAAATATGTTAACTATTTTACAGAAACACAGTAGAATATTGCTGGTATCGAGAGGTTGAGATGAGGTGCCGTAATGGTTACGTAATTCAAGTGCCATTACAAACTGTCTTCGACAAATAAATTTCCATCTCTGTATCACAAACCTAATATAGGTTTGTGAAACAATCGAAAGATACCAAACAATATTAATTTTCGTAAGAATTTAGTGGGATGTCTGGAACTATTTTTTATGAAATAGAAAGCAATTCCCATACGAAGTACTGTTTATTGAAAGCAACATTGCAGATAATCAGTTCCAAATTTTGTACAGAATATTTTAGAAATTGATGACCATATTTGCAAAAAAAAAAAAAAAAAAAAAAAAATCTAGACTGCTTGACAGAATTAGTAAACACTTTGCGATTAACTTCGTAATATCTTATAGCCTACTAAGAACAGCCACATTCCGTAACTGAAACTTTAAAATGGAATTCCTCTTTTCGCTCTAGCTTTGTCAAATTTCGGCAGAAAGAAACCTCATGTAATAGCAACAGAAAAATCTGTACCATATATGGCGTACTGATCCCACAAACCGCAACGGCGGGAAGTGCCATTTCGATGTCAGGGGCCTTTCCTGCCGGCGCCTGCAGGAAGTTCTGTACTTCCTCTGAGCAGTGTGATGGACGTCAAGCGTGTGTGACTGGCAACTTCTACAAAAGGAAACGAGAAATATGGCTACAGCTGTAATTTTAGAAACATCTCACATACTACTCGCACGTTCCCAAGCGAGTCGCCGGTAACAAAGTGGAATCTACAGTACGTTTAGTGGCAACTATTTCTAGTGGCGAAGAGGTAAATAGGCTTATCGTCATGTTTCGAGGATGTTTGTGTCTAATGATTAACGATTAAATCATATGATACGCCTCGCTTAGTATAATTTCTCACTTACAAGTCAGAGACGAGCAAAATAGTTCCTCTTTCGGAACTAATTCACTAGTAGATCCATCCTTTTTGGGGCCTGCTAGTTTTTAATCGTTAACGTTCCATTTTTAATTAATTGCGTTCCGCTGTATGCGTTTATTTTTAAAAAAATTAGTGCTATACTCATTGTCAAGTGTGTATCCAAGAGCTGGTCGGAAAGGGAGTGTAGTGGGGGGGGGGGGGGGGGTGTTGTCAGGCGGAGTGGTCAGTGGTCAGTATCCGTTAAACGTTCCGCCTTTCTTCAAACTGATACTAAGTTGAAAAGTGGTGGAGTATAACGCAAATTCGGGGTGTAAAAATCGTTTTTTTTTTCTGAAGAAGTGTGTATGGTATCTGCCTGCCCTCACCCAAGCCACATAACAGCCACGTTTTAGGGTATTAGATAAAATGTTAGCAGATTCCACTGAAATCGAAACTCATGAAATATTAATGGAAAATTTTGTCTTCTGACATGGACTCCATTTTCACAAAAAAAGTGTACATAGGTAATAAAAAGTAATTAAAAGTTGAAAAAGTCCGGCAAATATCACACACTACAACAAACTCGAGTGAGACCAGGAAATTTCGAAATTCAGACTAAAAATGTTGGTATCTTGAGCGAAGTGAGCTGACAGTGGATTCTAGGTAATCAGACTGTCCTTTATTCTCTTAGAATATTACCAGACGTCACCCAGATGCTGAAAAGTGAAAATAGTACAGAGAACTCTTTCGATAAATTCGGCGTAACGGTGGAATCTGAAAAGTTAGTTACAAAATGACAAACTATACCTGCAACGTTTCGAAAAGTTCATAATGTAATATTATACTATACTGTACGTTCTACAGTTTTCAAATTTAAAGGACATTAGAATAGAAAAAATTACACTTGCCAAATTTAGCAATTAGACAAACTTCACTCAAACGGAGACCAAATAATAGCACTAAAATACTTCTGACTAAAATACTTCTGACTAAAATACTTCTGACTAAAATACTTCTGACTAAAATACTTCTGACTAAAATACTTCTGACTAAAATACTTCTGACTAAAATACTTCTGACTAAAATACTTTACATCACTACAGAATACAAAACACGCTCAAAAATACGACTATTTACAACAGTCTGCAAGCAACGGTAGATTCCACTGCCTTAAAGAAGTGAGGCTGGCCGTTGTGGCCGAGCGGTTCTAGGCGCTTCGGTCCGGCACCGCGCTGCTGCTACGGTCGCAGGTTAGTTAGGTTTAAGTAGTTCTAAGTCTAGGGGACTGATGATCTCAGATGTTAAATCCCATAGTGCTCAGAGCCCTTTGAAATATTTCAACTTGTTTTGATGGGTCAATTAATGCTTTTCTTTTGTGGTGTTCTTTTATGTTCATAAGGTGCAGCAACTGCATATACTATCAATGTTATCGCTTGTTTATACTATCCAATGTTTCATATGTACTAGAAACATCTATGTTTTCTTATTATTTTTCTTCTTCTTCTTCTTCTTCTTCTCCTCCTTCATTATACAGAAACGCTACATGCAGAATGAAATAAGGTTGTTACATAGTGCTATATCCAGTTACGCAGTGTATCGGTGCAGCCGAGATAATGTCTCAGGAGCAGACGGAGATGAAAATGTTACCCGGTACATATAGTCTCAACATGTACTTGAAGCACACGACACACCTTAAGCTACCACATCTTCTTTTGAACTGTAGCTCATGACGTCATTATGCGAGCGTCAAGCGAACTACACGTCCTAATGACGGCGGGATTTTAACTCAATGCTCTATATGTCGTTAACTTTGTGCTGAAACCCAAATTACTGTACGGGACAATGATTCTTAGTATGATAAACTGCCGAAAAAACAAAGAACGCAATACCCTTAAGGAGTTGTTCATTTCATAGACGAGTCAAAGGGACAAGTAGTTCAACAATGTATATTTATATGATAACATATTCAGACCAAATGGAACACACATATCACAATAAACGGTGGCCTAACAGTCGCATTAGTACGCAGTGTATCCCCCTCGTGAGGTAAACGATCAGAAATATCCTACTGTAGTCCAACGATAGATTGTCCCAAGTGTCTTGTACCATTCGTCGCAATTCGGCAATGGTTCTTGCAGGCTCTAGAGAAAGAGTAAGTTCGCGCTTCATAAGGTTCAGTCATGTTAACTGGCGAGTGATCTGGTGTTCTAACTGTCCAGGGCAGTTATTGTGTTCCACGAAAGGAACATTCCGTCGCAGCACCCGTTATGTGGACGTGCGTTATCCTGCTGGAAAAGTGCATCACCTTACTGTTGAAGAATTGGTAGTACCACGGTGATAACAACATGCGGAGTGTAGCGGGTACTGGTTAAATTAGCCTGAAGAAACACCACATGTGATACCGAGTTGTAACTGATAGCCTACACACCACGAAGCCCGGGATGGAATTACCTCTCGTGGGCGAATGAACTCCGTAATATGCCGCCCACAGGACGACGTCGTACACTAGTACGTCCATCAATCGCACACAGACAGTACCTGCTCCCATCACTGAAGACAATACAGCGCCATTCCACTCTCCAGCCAACTTTCCACGTCAGAGTAGCCGTGCTTGGCGGTGTTGTTGTGTCGGCGGTAGCCTGAACACAAGCACACGTGGTCCTTGTCTTGCTACGAGCAGACGGTTTCCAGTGGCTTTTGGTGACACAGCGGGTGCCCGGATTTTTCTCCGGAATGTTCGGTCGTCCACCTCTGCTCGCACGCAGAATGGGTCGATCTTGACGTGTGCCTGTACTATGCGGACGTTCAGGCCCTGGTCTACAGGTGGGGGACCACAGACCACTGCTGAAAGCAGCGACACACCAGCTGTAGATTGTGCCCAATTTGTGCAGCAATCCGCCATACGTCCATACAGCGTATTGCAGACACACAATGCGACCCCGTTCAAATTGTTGAACAGAAGTACCTACTCGTTGGCGGGGCATGCTTGTACTCTAGAGTGACTGTTGCAAACATTTCTCACCTCTAAACTCGGCTCTATTAATGCCTGCAGTCAAAACAGAGCAAACGGACAGGCCTCTTGGACATGGTGTAGAAAAGATCTCTGGATGGTCATTACGTACTGAAACCCGTCATCGTGAAAAGAATTGATGTTGTGATCAAAGACTGGAATAAAAAACATTTGATGAATAGTCCTTTAGGGTGTTGCATATTTTTCCGGCAATGTATAAATGTTAGGCCCTCATAGAAGGTCGTTTCTTGTTTGCATGCAAACCATACAAGGCTGAATCGGTCTGACATAGTGACAGAAGTACTAAAAACATAAAACGTAATAAATAAATATTACCAATGAAATTATGTTGTTACGCACATCAATAGACGGCATTTTATCTGTGTAATATGAATTATCACATTTTGTCCATGAAAAGCTACCCGTGCATTTCTGTCGATATTTCCATCCATTCACATTGACTCGAATCTGGTCTTCGAAAGAAGATTTGTGAATAGAAGTGTTTAGACCTCCAGTTTCCGTTGAGGTTGTTCAAATACTTCAATAATCTCTTCCAAAAACATGTCTAAAACACAGTGTGCAGTGTTTTAATTTAGGATTGGTGGATTTAGTTCGTGGAAGCTCTACGCTGTAATGTCCAGTGTCTCACTGCGAATAACAGCTGTTTTTGAGTGCCGGTTAGCAACATTAAGTGTTACCTATATATCTGAAAAGCAAATGAAAACCGAAAACTTGAGTAACGTATCAACTAAAAGAATAAAAAAATGCAAAATGATTAGTACGAAAAAAAGAGAAATTCTGAAACAGTTTTATGCTGTAGTGGAAAGTTCACATGTTGTTGCATAGGGAGCAGATATTACGTGGAAGTCTAGGTTACAGACAAAGAGACCTTTTAGTCAAAAACAGTAAGATATCCACAGTGTGTTGAGAGAGGTGGATTCACGACAAGTGTAACCACAATCCAGGTGTGGGAACTGATTTCTATCACCACACTTCCATCCGTGAGATACGCCGTAATGTCGTCTGCCGGTCGATTGACTCCTCTGCTGCACAAGCTGGTGTTATCTTGGGAATCTTAAAAAGAACTTGAAGTTTGGAAGGCTGGGAAAAATTCCACACCCAAATATTTTTCGAATCACAATAACGATAACTCTGCCAAAAATGCCGAAGGTAGACACATACCATAAACAGGATATGAAATCTATTAGGCCATAAACGCACTGTAACTAACTGCAGATATGCAATATACGCCTCGAACGATTATCTTTACAGAAGTCACTCTTTGCGATGCAATTACCTTAGTTCTGTTACTGTATTCACTTTCCATGTTAACGACGCATGGACTGTAAAGCCACTGACGTGAGTCTGATACCTAGAACAACTGTGTTTGTGTGTTTGTGTGTTTGTGTTTGAGGAAGGGGAGGGGGGGGTAACCATACGCTTTTCTGTGTAGGAATAGTTTCAATTTCTGCATTAATTTTTTGTGTAAAACTACAAAAAGAAAAGTTTCCTGTTTCCTAATCTGCAAACTAGATACACTGGCTGAAATAGGAAGTGAAACACCAGAAAGCACTAATCAAATATTTATCAGACTTTGTGGACATGTTAAGCAGTAAATGACTGAACTTTCAGTCCATTCAAAACTGAGTAGTCATCATCAATATAAACGTACACCGCTCCCCCTCCCATGAACGAATAAATTCTTGTATTCGTTGTGAGACGGAATGAAACAGCCTCCGAATGCCATCTTGAGGAATTTAGTCATCCCTGCAACACACGCTGTGTCCGTTTCTGATTACTGCTGGCTGGACTATGGTAGAAAAGTATGCCTTCCCATCCCATCACAGACATGATCTACGGGTCAGATGTAACAAGACCAGCCAGAGCAGCAAAGACGTTTGTAGTGTGAACAGCCGCTCTCTGCCGTGAAATCACTAAAAATACGCTCACATGAGGATAAAATTTTGATCAACATACCCCACAAGAATATAAATTCTAGAACAGGTGTTTGGGCAAATTCGGTCAATAACAGTCAAAAGCAGGAGTGAGTTTAACAATGAATAAAAAAAATAGGAGTGCGGGTAAGTTACTGCAAACAGCATGGTGAAAGCATTCTTGTGGCCAAGGTGGATACTTAGTCTATGCCTACTACAGTAGTACAAGTTTATATGCCGACTAGTTCCGCAGATGACGAAGAGATTGATGAAATTTATTTTGAGATTAAAGAAATTATTCAGATAGTGAAGGGAGACGAAAATTTAATAGTCATGGGTGACTGGAATTCGGTAGTAAGAAAAGCAAGAGAAGGAAATGTAGTAAGTGAATATGGAATGGGGGTAAGGAATGAAAGAGGAAGCCACCTGGTGGAATTTTGCACAGAGCACAACATAATCATAGCTAACACTTGGTTTAAGAATCATGAAAGAAGTTTGTATACATGGAAGAACCCTGGAGATACTAAAAGGTATCAGATAGATTATATAATGGTAAGACAGAGATTTAGGAACCAGGTTTTAAATTGTAAGACATTTCCAGGGGCAGATGTGGACTCTGACCACAATCTATTGGTTATGACCTGTAGATTAAAACTGAAGAAACTGCAAAATGGTGGGAATTTAAGGAGATGGGACCTGGATAAACCGACAGAACCAGAGGTTGTACAGTGTTTCAGGGAGAGCATTAGGGAACGATTGACAAGAATGGGGGAAAGAAATACAGTAGAAGAAGAATGGGTAGCTTTGAGAGATGAAATCGTGAAGGTAGCAGAGGATCAAGTACGTAAAATGACGAGGGCTAATAGAAATCCTTGGGTAACAGAAGAGACACTGAATTTAATTGATGAAAGGGGAAAATACAAAAATGCAATAAATGAAGCAGACAAAAAGGAATTCAAACGTCTCAAAAATGAGATCGACGGGAAGTGCAAAATGGGTAAGCAGGGATGGCTAGAGGACAAATGTAAGGATGTAGAGGCGCATATCACTAGGGGTAAGATAGATACTGCCTACAGGAAAATTAAAGAGGCCTTTGAAGAAAAGAGAACCACTTGCGTGAGTATCAAGAGCTCAGATGGAAACCCAGTTCTAAGCAAAGAAGGGAAAGCAGAAAGGTGGAAGGAGTATATAGAGGGTCTATACAAGGGCGATGAACTTGAGGACAATGTTATGGAAATGAAGAGGATGTAGACGAAGATGAAATGGGAGATATGATACTGCGTGAAGAGTTTGACAAAGCACTGAAAGACCTGAGTCGAAACAAGGCCGCGGGACTAGAGAACATTCCATTACAACTACTGACAGCCTTGGGAGAGCCAGCCCTGACAAAACTCTACCATCTGGTGAACAAGATGTATGAGACAGGCGAAATACCCTCAGACTTCAAGAAGAATATAATAATTCCAATCCCAAAGAAAGCAGGGGTTGATAGATGTGAAAATTACGGCACTAAAGGTTTAATAAGCCACGGCTGCAAAATACTAATTCTTTATAGACGAATGGAAAAACTGGTAGAAGCCGACCTCGGGGAAGATCCGTTTGGATTCCGTAGAAATGTTGGAACACGTGAGGCAACACTGACCCTACGACTTATCTTAGAAGAAAGATTAAGGAAAGGCAAAAGTACGTTTCTAGCATTTGTAGACTTCGAGAAAGTTTTTGACAATGTTGACTGGAATACTCTCTTTCAAATTCTGAAGGTGGCAGGGGTAAAATACAGGGGGTGAAAGGCTATTTACAATTTGTACAGGAACCAGATGGCAGTTATAAGAGTCGAGGGACATGAAAGGGAAGCAGTGGATGGGAAGGGAGTGAGACAGGGTTATAGCCTCTCCCCGATTTTATTCAATCTCTATATTGAGCAAGCAGTAAAGGAAACAAAAGAAAGATTCGGAGTAGGAATTAAAATCCATGGATAAGAAATAAATACTTTGAGGTTCGCCGATGACATTGTAATTCTGTCAGAGACAGCAAAGGACCTGGAAGAGCTGCTGAACCGAATGGGCAGTGTTTTGAAAGGAGGATATAAGATGAACATCAACAAAAGCAAAACGAGGATAATGGAATGTAGTCGAATTTAATCGGGTGGTGCTGAGGGCATTAAGTTAGGAAATGAGATGCTGTAAGTAGGCTGTATAGGTTTTTTTTTTTTTTAATTGGTAACGCCACGTAGCGTTCTATATGAAAATCACTGGCTGTGCTGTGTGCAGTCTGTGGCTGGTTTGCATTGTTGTTGGCTATTGTATTGTAGGGCGGTTGGCTGTTAACAGCGAGTAGCGTTGCGGAATTGGAGGTGAGCCGCCAGCAGTGGTGGATGTGAGGAGAGAGATGGCGGAATTTTGAGAGCGGACGATCTGGACGTGTGTCCATCAGAAAGAGTAAATTTGTAATATTGGATATCATGGACTGATATATATATATTATGACTTTTGAACACTATGAAGGTAAATACATTGTTTGTTCTCTATCAAAATCTTTCTTTTGCTAACTATGCCTATCAGTAGTTAGTGCCTTCAGTAGTTTGAGTCTTTTATTTAGCTGCCAGTAGTGGCGCTCGCTGTATTGCAGTAGTTAGAGTAACGAAGATTTTTGCGAGGTAAGTGATTTGTGAAACGTATAGGTTAATGTTAGTCAGGGCCATTCTTTTGTAGGGATTTTTGAAAGTCAGATTGCGTTGCTCTTAAAATGTTGTGTGTCAGTTTAGTGTTGATCAGAATAAGTAAAGAGAGTAATGTCTGAGTACGTTCAGTTTTGCTCAGCTGTTTGAAAATCAAATAATGTAAGTGGTTTATCAGCACAGTAATTAATTAATTTTTCGAAGGATACGTTTCAACGCTTAAAGTAGTAAAGGAGTTTTGCTATTTGGGGAGCAAAATAACTGATGGTCGCAGTAGAGAGGATATAAAATGTATGCTGGCAATGGCAAGGAAAGCGTTTCTGAAGAAAAGTTTTGGTAACATCGACTATGGATTTAAGTGTCAGGAAGTCTTTTCTGAAAGTAGTTGTATGGAGTGTAACCATGTGTGGAAATGAAACGTGGACGATAAATAGTTCAGACAAAAAGAGAATAGTAGCTTTCGAAATGTAGTGCTACAGAAGGATGCTGAAGATTAGGTGGGTAGATCACACAACTAATGAGGAGGTACTGAATAGAATTGGGAGAAGAGAAATTTGTGGCACAACTTGACTAGACAATGGATCGATTGGTAGGACATGTTCTGAGGCATCAAGGAATCACGAATTCAGTATTGAATGGCAGCGCAGAGGGTAAAAAACGTAGAGGGAGACCAAGAGATGAATACACTAAACAGATTCAGAAGGATGTAGGTTGTAGTTGGTACTGGTAGATGAAGAAGCTTGCACAGGATAGAGTAGCATGGAGAGCTGCATCAAACCAGTCTCTGGACTGAAGACAACAACAACAGTCAGTGAAAATAGTACGTACAGCAAAAGAGGAAACGGTTTCGGATATGAGTATTACCATCGGCATATAAAGTATAATAAGTGAACAGGAGTGAAAAAGTTGGATAGGGTTGAGTAGTGGATACCGGAAGATTCATTCAATTCTCACGTTTTGTTGTGAAGCTTGTTGAACACGAGACGACGTTCACGTGATTTGCAAAACCCGTTCTTCTATGACACACCGTGAAGGAAAGATTGTAACCAGTGCCAAAGAGAACTAAGAAAAATAAACTCGAGCAAAAAACGCTCAGAATTCATTAAATTACAGCTTCTTTTAAATTGGTTTCTCTAGATACGTTGATTGACGAGGGCTGTAGGTAAATATGTTCCGCAATTTGCGCTACTTTTTTATGAGTTCTTCAGAGATTTCTGGCTGAGCGTGCCGTAACAGGTTTTCCCGCCTCCCAGACAGGGTTTCCATGAACGGCCTTTATGTAAGGTGACGCCCCGGTGCCGGCTGGCTGCACCACAATGGGGTCGAGGCCGCATTCGGTCTAGGCGGCTGGCGTTTGGCGGCTGCCGCTTCTGCTAAGCGGTCCCTCCCAGAAGAGTGTGTCCGTGGCCGGCACGGCTTCGAGAAATGCGACGTGTATCTACGTTCCTAATGTTATTGTTGTTGTTGAGGTTTCCCGCGGTTTGCCTCTACTTCGAAGCACTTCAGACATCTTTGGGGACAATTTCATAATAGCTGTACTGTGGACTCCCTCAGCTAACGTTAGTTTGTGACACTACTACACTGATGTGCTACCTAAAATTTTTGCCCATTATGTTTATTGTAAATAAGGTGTACTCGTTTTATTCTGTAAATTTTAAGATATTATGCGTAAATTAGAATATGGTATCTGTTGTAACCTATATAAATTGTTGTAATGTGCCCGCAATATTTCATGGAGCTGTGGTAGCATTCTAATCGACGACGGAGACGACGGCGTAACACCTGCAACGAACTGTAAGATTGTTTGATTTTCGTTCAGGGTAGAGACATTCCTCACTGACATTCTCGGCGAATTTCATTCCAATAATAAGTGTTGGACGTAAAAACTGTAGGTACCTAATCTTGACATCATCCTCAGTCATTGTCACCTACTTAGATTCCCATTCCTCTCCTGTTATTGAATACTCGAGTATCATTGTGTAAGCAGTTAAAAGAGAAGTATTAAAATAGTGTCATTGCAGTTTTGTTGGTTTGATAAAAGATAATTGAAAGTAATTCATAATGAAGCCTCAATAAGTGTTGTTCAATAATATTTAGAGGCATAGCCATTCTTGCTAACTGAGTGAAGACAAAGTAAAGTAACTTGAAATTAAAGTAATTATGGCAATTGGAAATCAAAGAAAAGAATTAATTCACATATTTTATGTGTGTGTCCATTGTAATAATGCTGTTCTGTGCTGGCTTTGTTCGTATTTCGACGTTGCAAACCTCTTGGAAGCCAACAGTTGCTTATTTGATCCAGTAGAATTTTCGTAGTAATACACTCTGCTCAATGTACGTTGCATGCCATGTCCAGGAAACTAGTGCACGTAAGTAAACGGTAAAAAGAGGCTAGGTACATTGTCGTAACAAGAGATACCTCAAGTCAATCATTTATTTTCAGTGGCGACTTTAAAATACACGTTCCATATTAAGTATTAACAACATAAGACAATTGCTTTCTTTATGCGTTACTGTTTCGGAACGATTGTGTTGTCAGAAAGGTGTGTCATCCATCTGTTGCAACACGTACAGCCAAACGGTTACGTATTGATTGCTGTCCGCATTCCTAATCAGATCGTGGACACAGTGTCCTGTTGGGCTGGTGACTGTATTGATTAATTTCAGTATTTTTTCAATTTATTGGTGTGGGCTCTTCGAGTCATGCGGTTTCGTATTTTATATGAGCGATGGCACTGTTTTAACTGTTAAACCAAAATGCAAATAAGTAAAAAGTGCACCAGTAAAGTAGGCTGCTCATTAGAATACCCTGCTGTGCACTTCTCTCCACTAACTGGTCTCATTTTCTTCGCAGACGATAGCCATGTTCAAAATCAAATTCATTTATGTTTGCGCGACATTATCGGATTAAAACCGATGAGGAAGAGGGCAAGTTACAAACTATTGCTAGCAACACTAAACAATGAATTTAACAACCAAAGTTTGAGACCTTTGCCCTATGGCTGTAGCGAGCCGATACTTGATAGATATTTTCTGGTCACCGATTCAGTTCTTTGTCTTTCTTGACTGTCCAGCCATTTGATCCAGTGAAATTTAAACATATCAATGCTGTCGTGGAAATGGAATACAAACAGCGTGATTTCCGTTCCAAGTATACTACCTGAGGTAACGGTTGAGCCACAGAATACTTTAGTGGGTGGTTTCAGCAGTGTGTCAGACGGATTTAATGAGTTGAGGGGCGTTGCTGCTTCATAAAGCGGAGACCGCTGATTGACCTCACCCCTGTGCACAAACGAGTCTTAAATCAACCTTTCGAAAGTTGTTCAGGGAAATCTTCTCAGTATTTTGGTACAAGGTACCCACGGCTCCCAGTGGATAGTTTCGGTGTTGAATGTAATTATGATCTATTCGGTTTGTTATCGCAATCACCCTAGTCCCTGTGAATGTGTCTTCCCAACAGAGAGGCAGTCTGTAATATGCAACAACCAAAACCAACACACAGCGCAGAGTAACGCAACAGCCCGCAGACGAAACACGTACACTTTTACCAGTGTGTGTTCAGTCTGTTCTGTCAGTGTACAGTACAACAAGTAACAAATGCTGAACTGTTCCCTTAGATCTATTGTTCAAAACACCGACCACATTGTTCACGGCCGAGTGTACGGCGGCACATCATCGATTGTCTTACACGCTCAAGAATTCCAGGTTAGGTGTACTGCTTCAGTGCCTGCGATAATCCTAGCAACCACGTCCGTCCGAGTATCGACTGCAGTTCTGTAAATCAAGGTCTTCACATGCTATCAGAAGAAGTAGTTCATCGATGTTAATGTATGGTGATCTTCCTGGCCATGGAACAGGATCATCGCCGTCCATATCGAAGTTCAGTGTAAAGCTGCCGATAAAATATCGATACATCGATACCTCTTCCGTAAAGGTATCGTTATGTACATCAGGGATATTATTATCTTAATATATCCATGTGTTGATACCAAAACGACAATATCGAGTGCCGATATTTTTATTTTATATTATATTTTTTCACAATTATTTGAAGTAGTTCTTTTGAAATACTAGTAGAACATAATTTTCTTTCATTGTTTGAAGGAATCTTACTACTTCTTGAGCTTTTATCACATCCAATGTTTCTCTTTGATTGTGTGAAACAAAAGTAGTAGTCAGATTCCACTGATGGGGTGGCGGTGTGAATGGAATAACAAAATTTTCGATGTGAAGAAATAGCACACCAGTTGCATTAAAAATCAATTTTTAACGCAACTAGTGTGCTATTTCTTCACACTGGTATTCTTCAAAAACAGTTCCTGAAAATAATGAACAATCATCTTAGTGACAAGATTGGTTGTGCGGTGGTCGCAGACATGAGGGGGAAATGCTGACGTAATCGGGGCTCGGCGCTACCAACAGAGACTACAACGTTCAGTTTGACCACGGAATTTTGACACTTAAACTGCCAGGTCGATGGCGTTGGCAAACATGAAAAAAAAAAAAAAAAAAAAGAAACAGGAAAGTCGACATGAAGTGTTCCGGACAAAACCGACATGTGACGAAATCGAACGACGGACCTATCGAACACCTTTTACAGTTATCATTGTTAGTAAAATGGTTATCGCCAAGTGCGAACGTGCATCGTTTTCCTTTCGACTCTCGCTCTAAGGCAGATAGGCAGGCTGCTGGCTTGTTGTACAGAATATCTAATAATAAATCGTTACCTAGATATACAGCTTCAAACCTGGTAGTGTATTTTCAATGTGCACCCTATATTTTTCTAGGCCAATACGTCGATATTATTTACATCGATATAGATAATATTTTCTGTTAATGTGCTGGGGGACCATCATGTTCAAAATACAAGCTGACGAAATCTCAGCGGTACATCTTCTAGGAGAGGACATGTTAAAGGAACGTTTCGTACACACCGTTCAGTCTCTCAGGATCTAGGTAAGATCTAATAACAATATCGACAATACCTGGCTACACATAAACGGCAGACTTCTATTACCGAGCGAGGTGGTGCAGTGATTAGCACACTGGACTCTCATTCGGGAGGACGACGGTTCAAACCCGAGTCCGGCCATCCTGATTTAGATTTTCTGTGATTTCCCTAAATCGCTTCAGGCAAATGCTGGGGTGGCTCCTTTGAAACGACACGGCGAATTCCTTCTGCGTCCTTCCCTAATCCAATGAGACAGATGACCTCACTGTTTGGTCCCGTCCCCAAAGACAACCAACCAACCAAACTTTTGTTGATAGGATCGACGCACCAGTATCTGACGATTTTCTTCACCTCATACATGGCTATATCTACTGTTGAACATTGTCCTCTCTTGTAAACATGACTTCATCTGTAAACAACAAGAAAGCAGGAAATTTGCGTTTTTCTGTACATTGGTGTAGGAACCAATTTCCATACGCCACTCCAAATGGGAAGTTACGAGACGGCAATGATATCTTCTGTGGATGATACAGGTGTAATTTTGATTCATGTAAGACTCAAAACAGGTGATTGAGTTCAGTTCAGAGCTCGGGCAACGCGCCGACTACTGGAGGCAGGATTATCAGAGTCGCGTGTAACACGTTGTCTTCCATATTGGGTGTTATAGCATACCTCACACAGTCAGTAACTTCCATTCTAAGTCGGAAGGAGTCGGTTTCTCGTAGGCTCGAATGTACAGATGCAAAAGTGTTGTAATGTGGTTGCCATTGGTGCGAGGACACTTCTGGATATCGTCCTCGTGCCACTCTTTCATAGCATTCGTTGAATCCATACGCGAGGTGCACATAGGCCAACTCGTCATCATTAAACCTATCCATACTACTGCTGTGTGTCACTGTTAACGTATGAATGAGACTGCAGGAAAACAAAACCGTACCCAGAACCGAGCTGTACTCAATGCAGACTTGACGACACTTAGCTACGGAGGCCATTCCAGTTCTCAACAGTTTGGCAGAGCGAATAGCCACGAGACCCACAATGCATGCTGTCCACATTTGCAAAGCACCGCACTATTTTCAGTGCAGTACAGACACAAAGCTAACTGCAGCCAGAAATCAAACGAAATGCAGTAACTCTGCTATGAACTGCCAGAGTACGTGGGTCCCTTACACCAAAATACTTAGAAGGTATCCCTGAACAACCTCTGAAAGTTTGTAGGTGGAGCTCTGGTGTACATGGAAATGTTTACATTTTTAAACTGGTAAACATTCCTCAAAAATACAATAAATTTTACGTTAAGCATATAAAATATGTGATGACTGTGTTCAAAGATGAGTTTCAGCATTGGCGAGCTAGTTTTATAATATACAGGGTGATTCAAAAAGAATACCACAACTTTAAAAATGTGTATTTAATGAAAGAAACATAATATTACCTTCTGTTATACATCATTACAAAGAGAATTTAAAAAGGTTTTTTTCACTCAAAAACAAGTTCAGAGATGTTCAATATGGCCCCCTCCAGACACACGAGCAATATCAACCCAATACTCCAACTCGTACAGTTTGGATAGCTGCTGTTATTTCTCGTTTCAAAGCATCAATGGTGGCTGGGAGAGGTGGCCGAAACACCATATCCTTAACATACCCCCATAAGAAAAAATCGCAGGGTGTAAGATCAGGGTTTCTTGGAGGCCAGTGATGAAGTGCTCTGTCACGGGCTGCCTCGGGTAGTTTGGTTTTCAGCCTAGTCAACACCGCCTCAAGCGAACAAATGTACAACTAAATGAAACTTTATAGCTCCCTTAGTTCGCCGACAGATAGTGCTTAGCTCTGCCTTTTGTCGTTGCAGAGTTTTAAATTTCTAAAAATGTGGTATTCTTTTTGAATCACCCTGTATATTACATGGGGAATTCACAGCTACTTTTTGGCGTTAATGGCACATGGCAGCAGAACGACAACGCCTGCAGCACCTCTGCTGTGCGTGGCTGTGCCATAGACGACTGTAAAATCATGACACGGTCAGATGAGTTCAGATTTCGGTTGGTAAGAGCTGATGGTAGGTTTAGAATGTGGCGCAGACCCCAGAATGTTCTTCGAACCAATCGCGAACAACTGCGGCCGGGTGACATGTCGCATTATCATCCATAAAAATTCCATCGTTGTTTGGTAACATGGAGTCCACGAATAGCTGCAAATGGTCTCCAAGTAGCCGAACATAACCATTTCCAAGCAATTACCAGTTCATTTGGACCAGAGGACACAGCCCATTCTATGTAAACACAGCCCTAACCATTATGGAGCCAGTACCAGCTTTCACAGTGCCTCGTTGACAGCTTGTGTCCATGGCTTCGTGGGGTCTGCGCCACACTCGAACCTTGCCATCACCTCTTACCAACTGAAATCGCGAATCATCTGACGAGGCCACGATTTTATATTCGTCTACAGTCCAGCCTATGTGGTCACGAGCCTAGGAGAGGCCTGCGGGTGAAGTCGTGCTGTTGGCAAAGGCACCCGCATCGGTCGTCTGCTGCCAAATTTCGCCGCATTATTCTGACGGATACGTTTGTCGCACGTCCCACATTGATTTCTGCGACTATTTCACGCAGAGTTTCTTGTCTGTTAGCACTGACAGCTGTACGCAAACGCCGATGTTCTCGGTCGTTGTCCGTGGGGCAAGGACTGAAATTTGGTATTCTCGGCACACTCTTGACACTTCGGATCTCGGAATAGTGAATTTCCCAACAATTTCCGAAATGGAATGTCCCTTGCGTCCAGCTCCAACTACCATTCCTCGTTCAAAGTCTGTTAATTCCCGTCGTTCGGCCATAATCACGTCGGAAACCCTTTCAATTAAATCACTTGAGTATAAACACAAACTCCACCAGTGCGCTGCCCTTTTACGCCCTGTGTACGCGATCCTACTGCCAACTGTACATATGCATATCGCCATCACATGACTTTTGTCACCTCAGAATAAATGTAGAAAAATGTAAGTTACACATGAGAGGTGGCATGAGCCCCCTCTTATATTTCTATCTTACTCTGAGTAATTCGATTTTCCTCCGTAACTGCATGCAGTGAAAAGTTGCTATTCCTTCACATGCGAACTTCCCACTAAGCGTCTCTGGTCACCCGGGTGGTCCGGTGACAGGTGGGTTCTGTTGATCTTGAAAGGGTTAAGCCGACAGGTGTGAGGGAGTGGAGTGGATGCTTTCCAGACGCCGACATTGTCATAAGAGCGGCGGCGACACGCCCACAGGAGCCTGATGGAGCCGCTGGGCTAGAGATTCCGTTACTTCGCAGAAACTTAGTGAAAACACATTCTGGCGGGCTGCTAGCGAGGCGTGGGAATGACTTGTGTTCCCAGGCAGCCTTGGCGGGCAAATTCCCGCGTTTTCTGCAAAATCATAACTGTGATTGGCTTGCTCACCGGATAGCTCCGTGACGTAGCAAAATCGGCGCAGAAATTGGCGCCAAGTATCTCCATTGGTGGACTAGCAGCGCGTCAGCAATAGAGTAGAATTTTCCGCCGGTTTTCGAGTTGCCGATTGGAACGTTTAACCACAGCCACTGTCGTGGGGGCGGGAATGTTCTGTGTTTGGCTTGTACGGGTGCTCTTGAGAGAGTCGGCTCTCGGCTTTTGGTCGGAGTAGGTTACAAGACTGAGCTCTCGCTGCTCTGGACAGCCTGCCTTCCGGTGGCTGTCTAATATACTTTCATTTAATTGTAACTGTTTGACAAAGCTGCTGAAGTTTCGACTTCAACGTAAGTTTCCGAGTACAGTTGGCAATTGAGCGTTCTGCGTACAAGCGGCCTATGTTGTCCGTTCTGAGCAGTTTTGGCTAAAGTTGACTGTACTGTAGTTACTGTGTGACTTCTCTTGTTAAAATCACTCACTGTACCGTCAGTGATTGTGTAGCGAGCCTTCTTCATCTCCCTCAGAGGCGTATTTATGCTGCTAGGAAGTCTTTAGTCTGGAACAACCAAACGAGGAGAATTTGTTTTGGGCTATACTCACGACATTATCATCACTACGATGGGACGTCGAAGCAACCAGCCATCATCTCCGGTATGGCAAATCGTTTCAAATGGCTCTGAGCACTATGCGACTCAACAGCTGAGGTCATTAGTCCCCTAGAACTTAGAACTAGTTAAACCTAACTAACCTAAGGACATCACAAACATCCATGCCCGAGGCAGGATTCGAACCTGCGACCGTAGCGGTCTTGCGGTTCCAGACTGCAGCGCCTTTAACCGCACGGCCACTTCGGCCGGCTTGAGTTTAGTCATAATAAATAAAATCGTTATTTTGGACAGAACTTTCATTCTGTTAATAGGTAGAGCAACTCTTTCATTTCTCACTACATTAATGAAACTTTCCTTTACCTAATTAAATTCTATCTAATTAAATTATTGCAGGTGCCAAACTCTTTTCTACTCCACTTGCAGAGTCGATTACAGTCAGTCCGCGTTTCTTCTTAATCCATTTGCAACAGCAAAAGTCGTAGTTAGAAAAGGGCGGGGGGGGGGCTTAGAGCATCATTTCCATATGAAGATTCGAGAAGAATTTAGTGTTAAATACACTGCTAGCCCCGGCACATCGCACACAGATGAATAGGAAAAACAAACCCATATGGTTCTAATAATCTGATCAGCCAGAATATTATGACTACCTACATAATAGTCGGTATCACGCCTGACAGCGGCAACGCATCGTCGCATCGAAGCAATGTGGCCTTGGAAGATAGCTAGAGGGAATAGGCACCACATTTGCACACACAAGTCACTTAATTCTCGTCAATTCCGAGGAGGCGAGCGATGAGCTCTGACGCCATGTTCAGTCACATCCCAGATGTTTTGCATCGGGTTCAGATCTGGCGAGTTGGGGGCCACCACATCAGTTGAAACTCACCACTGTCTTCCTCGAACCACTCCATTACACTTCTGGCCTTGTGACACGGTGCATTACCTTGCTGAAAAACGCCACTGCAGTCGGGAAACACGATCGTCATGAAGGGGTGTACGTGGTCTGCAAACAGTGTACGCCACTCTTTGGCCGTCACGGTGCCTTGCACAAGCTCCACTTGACCCATGGACGTCCACGTGAATGTTCGCCAGAGCATTATGGAGCCGCAGCCAGCTTGTCTGCGTCTCGCAGTACAGGTGTCAAGGAGCTGTTCCCTTGCAAGAAGACGGATTCGCGCCCACTCATCAGCATTATGAAAAAGGTATCGGGATACATCAGAGCTTGCAGCACCGTGCCACTGCGGCAACGTCCAACGCCGGTTGCCATGTTCCCATTTCAGTAGTAGTTGCCGACCTCACGGTGTTAACACTGGCACATGCTTGGGTTTTCGGCAGGGGAGGCCCGTCGTTAGGAGGGTTCGGTGCACTGTGTGTTCACATATACTTGTACTCTGCCCAGCATTAAAGTCTGATGTTAGTTCGCTGCCTGTCCTGTTTTACCAGTCTGCCCAGCCCACGACGTCCAACATCTGTAACGAGGGGTGGCCGTCCAAACCCCACGACGTCTGGACGTGGTATCACCTTGGTTTCGCCACGTGTTGAAGACATTTACCATAACACTCCTCAAACACCCATCGAGTCGTGGAGTTTCCGAAATGCTCGTCTCGAATCTCCAGGCCATCACAGTCTGCCCTCGGTCAAACTGAGATCGCGCGGCTTCCCCTTTCTACACACAGACAGCACGCTCGCTGATATTACATACACCATGTGTGTGTGTCTGGCTAGCAGTCACTCCTCGCCAGATCACGCTACTATCGCCTGGGCGGGTTTATATCGATAGTAGGTCTTTAGTCACAATGTTCTGGATGATCTGTGTGCAGTATTAGTAGTGTGTTGCTCGACACAGTCACGTGGATTAAATATCTAGGCGTACATCTACATCTACATCTACATCTACATTTATACTCCGCAAGCCACCCAACGGTGTGTGGCGGAGGGCACTTTACGTGCCACTGTCATTACCTCCCTTTCCTGTTCCAGTCGCGTATGGTTCGCGGGAAGAACGACTGCCTGAAAGCCTCCGTGCGCGCTCTAATCTCTCTAATTTTACATTCGTGATCTCCTCGGGAGGTATAAGTAGGGGGAAGCAATATATTCGATACCTCATCCAGAAACGCACCCTCTCGAAACCTGGCGAGCAAGCTACACCGCGATGCAGAGCGCCTCTCTTGCAGAGTCTGCCACTTGAGTTTATTAAACATCTCCGTAACGCTATCACGGTTACCAAATAACCCTGTGACGAAACGCGCCGCTCTTCTTTGGATCTTCTCTATCTCCTCCGTCAAACCGATCTGGTACGGATCCCACACTGATGAGCAATACTCAAGTATAGGTCGAACGAGTGTTTTGTAAGCCACCTCCTTTGTTGATGGACTACATTTTCTAAGCACTCTCCCAATGAATCTCAACCTGGTACCCGCCTTACTAACAATTAATTTTATATGATCATACCACTTCAAATCGTTCCGCACCCATACTCCCAGATATTTTACAGAAGTAACTGCTACCAGTGTTTGTTCCGCTATCATATAATCATACAATAAAGGATCCTTCTTTCTATGTATTCGCAATACATTACATTTGTCTATGTTAAGGGTCAGTTGCCACTCCCTGCACCAAGTGCCTATCCGCTGCAGATCTTCCTGCATTTCGCTACAATTTTCTAATGCTGCAACTTCTCTGTATACTACAGCATCATCCGCGAAAAGCCGCATGGAACTTCCGACACTATCTACTAGGTCATTTATATATATTGTGAAAAGCAATGGTCCCATAACACTCCCCTGTGGCACGCCAGAGGTTACTTTAACGTCTGTAGACGTCTCTCCATTGATAACAACATGCTGTGTTCTGTTTGCTAAAAACTCTTCAATCCAGCCACACTGCTGGTCTGATATTCCGTAGGCTCTTACTTTGTTTATCAGGCGACAGTGCGGAACTGTATCGAACGCCTTCCGGAAGTCAAGAAAAATAGCATCTACCTGGGAGCCTGTATCTAATATTTTCTGGGTCTCATGAACAAATAAAGCGAGTTGGGTCTCACACGATCGCTGTTTCCGGAATCCATGTTGATTCCTACATAGTAGATTCTGGGTTTCCAAAAACGACATGATACTCGAGCAAAATGTTATAAAGCAATATGAAATGGAGTGAGCGTGTAAGGACTGTAGGGAAGGCGAATGGTCGACTTCGGTTTATTGGGAGAACTTTAGGAAAATGTGGTTCATCTGTAAAGGATGCCGCATATAGGATGCTAGTGTGATCCATTGTTGAGAACTGTTAGAGTAATATGTAAGAAACTATCTGCCTCGATTGCGGTAATGAAACCAACCCTTACCTAGGTTTCAGCCCAAATACTTGACCCTTCTTTATTCTGATATACCTGAATCTATAACTCGTCTAAGAGGTCATGGTCTAGAAATTAAAACGGTCTGAATAGGCGTAATCACATTTTAAAAATGCGGTACATAAGTACTAAGTCAACACCAACACTTAAGCTCTGGAGTGCACCTCGTCTCCATGGACGCCATGCGGTGGGCCTCGGGAGCTCACGTGAAACTAAGTAGGACTAGATAACGCGCTGCAGATCAACATGGCGGGGAACACGCTTAAAATAAAGTACATCAAACACCGACCATCTGTGTCACATCGCAGCCGAAATACTGCTCGACTCCTGCCAACCAACCATTATCTGGTCATGATATTCTAAATATTAGGAGCCGAGCAGTATTTCGGTGGCGGTATGACACAGATGGTCGGTGTTTGATGTACTTTATTTTAGACATCCCTTAGGGTAGTGGCCAGCATGCGTGCATTTGAGCACGTGATATTTTGGTATGTGATTCCCATCAGGTGGTCTTTCGACATACGCTGCTTTCTTGATGTGGCACACATGGTTTTTAAATAATTAAGATGCCCGCATCTATCCCATAGACAATAGTCATATTCATGTAAGTGGTTCTAGCCCACGTGAGGTGAAATGGAGCCTCAGGTGACAAGATGAAGTTTAGCTGGTCCGTCTCGACCTTTTGGGATTCAATTCCCTCTACATTTATCTGTAGTTGCAATCCAGAGACGACTTCATCCTTGTCCATTTATGGCATGCACATGGGCATATTAGTAGCTATCTTTTCTTTCTAATTATTTCCTGTGAAGAACATGCCGTTTCCCATGTTAAGTGTCCATAAAATTTTCCTATGAGTCTTTTCGGGTCAAGCACGTTTTATCATATCTATTTAACAACAGCCTTTAAGAAAAGAGGCGATAATTCTCTTTTGTAGCGCGTAGTGAAATTGACCTCTGTCGGTCGATAGAGTATAAGGGGATGAAAGGGCATTGCACGTCCGTTCACACAAAAACCATATTTTTTACATGTAAAACATAATTTGGCATATGCTGGTCATTTGCTATTACATGGCGATGAAGTGGCGTTGTTCATACACTCACGCGTTATTTTTAGTAATAAGATAAAAAATTAATCTTGATAATATTCTTCATTCAGTGAGTGTCAGCAATAAGAAGTATATCTACATCAACTGATAAAAACACCTACTCGACCATCTGTGTACAGGTTAACCGCGATTATTGCATTATGGCGTTTATATACTACAGTTTCGCTGTTTTATGTCCTATGTCATCTTTCATTAATAACGATGGGTGCGTTAAGCAGCATTCGTTCTGAAAGGGCCGATTATTCTAATAGTGTAAGTCTGGTTAGAGTGTTCGAACTTATATAAATCCATGCATAGTTTGTTACATGTTAGTCATAACCTGGTGCAGAGGCTTTATGTTTAAGATTTTCAACCTTATGTTATGTTAACCGGGGACCTAGAAACGACGGAGAGGCTCCGTCCCCGCCACAGCCGCAGTGGTCCACAACCCCACGAGGACTACTGCAGTTCACTTCCACCCCTCCGCCGCCCCACTCCGAACCCAGGGTAATTGTACGGTTCGGCCCCCCCCCCCCCCCCCCCCCCCCCCAGCGAACGTTTCACACCAGACGAGTGTAGCCCCCCTGTTTGCGTGGTAGAGTAATGGTGGTGTATGCGTACGTGGAGAACTTGTTTGCGCAGCAATCGCCGACATAGTGTAGCTGAGGTGGAATAAGGGGAACCAGCCCGCATTCGCCAAGGCAGATGGTAAACCGCCTAAAAACCATCCACAGACTGGCTGGCTCACCGGACCTCGACACAAGGCCGCCGGGCGGATTCGTGCCGGGGACCAGGCGCTCCTTCCCGCTCCGGAAAGCCGTGCGTCAGACCGGTCGGCTAACCGGGCGCGCTTTTCAACCTTTCTATAAGTTATTTGTTTTAAGATATAACTGCGTTGGTCTTTTATCTTTGACAGTCATGGTCTCAGTTAGACAGGTGCCATGTTCCCCGCCATGTTGATTTGCAACGCGTTATCTAGTCGTCCTTAGTTTCATGTGAGCTCCCGAGGCCCACCGCACGGCGTCCATGGAGACGAGGCGCACTCCAGAGCTTAAGTCTTGGTGTTGACTTTGTACTTATGTAGCGCATTTATAAAGTCTGACTATGCCTATTCAGGCTGTTTTAATTTTATTTCTAGACCATGCCCTCTTAGACAAATTATAGATTCAGGTATATCTCCTGAAGAAGGCTCAATTATTTGGACTGAAACCTAGGTAAAGGTTGGTTTCATTACCGCAGTGGAGGCTGGTAGTTTCTTATATATTAGACTATCACGATTGCTGACACTGCTGCAATGCTGAAAGTACAAAAACTGTTAGTGTTTGGGATCCGCACAGGGTCGGATTAAAGGAAGGCATCGAAGCAATTCATAGGTGGGCATACAGACAGTCATTTTTGTCTCGCTCTATTTGCGACTGGAACAGGAAATGACTAGTAGTGATACAGAGTCCCCTCCGTCAAGCACTGTACGGTGGCTTGCAGGGTGTGTATGTAGATGCAGATTTAGCTTTTGTAAAGTCGCTATGTCTGTGTTGTTTTCTAACGGGAGCTACATCAGTAGAAAAGCTTCTGTTCTTGTAGTACATAATAGCAACATTAATGTAAGCTTTGCAGTAGACTACCATTGTTACTAATTTTGTACAAAAAATACATCTGGCGATCATTAAGTAAAATAAATCACTTTCTCAAGGTCGGTTTTCTTCACTTGTTTAGAGGGAATAACTGCAGAACGTGGCAATATACATTAATTCAAGATAATATTTCAGATGGAGCAGTTCATGGATATAGTTGTGCGAGTGCTAAATACGACGTGATTAGGAGTAAGACATTCAACTGGTTAGTCTCATCTTAGCAGAAGGAAGCAGAATGTTGCTTCACGCTGTTTCGTAACAGGAAATGAGCTGATAACCCAACTCGGATAGCGTAACGCACGGCGTTCCCCAGAAACGCGTTCTGATCCATCGAGACGACAGGGTAGTGGTTTAGACAAAATGTGACGGTAGACGGCGTGTCTTTCAATGTGGTCTAGCGCTGTCACAGAGGATGTTAGTAAATTCGGGAAGGCCAGATGCGAATGTAGCAGGACATCCCGCCTTGCAGGAACTTCCTCACCATCAACCTGCCACATTCCACATCAGACTTCCGTGTCCTTCGCCTCGCTGACGCACATTTCTCCAAAGGACAGTAGCCAAATAACGTGGAGATTATAATGAACCCAGCACTGACTAAGCATACGTTTTTGACGTTCTCGTATTATAAGGAGTGCAACTCTGCTTTCATCGTATGCTACTGCTTATCTGTTTTCTATCAGCGCAGGGACGCTTTATGTCAGTTACAGTAAAGGCAGTGTCAGTTTGTCAGTTAACACCTTATTGTCCGTAGCAAACGAACCTCGGAAGAGACCTGGAAAATAAAAATTTGCATATAATACTGCATTAAAAAGTAGGTACTGTATCTCGAGAGAAACGACCCTTCTCATGATAACACGAACTACGTGTAACTCAAATATCACGAGAGGGTAATTGAAAAACTTACTAGTATTTATATTTATAATTGTTAAATGTTGAGCCATATTTAAGACGAACTGAAATATTCCTATCGTCTTCAAGAACAAGTGACCCCTAAGTTCCCAAAGAAAGTGACGAACTGTTCTACAGTGGTTTTCTGTAACTGCCTTCTGTAGTTGACAACAGGGTGAAAGAGTTTCAGCTACTTTAAGTACCTCACTTTCCACATGATCCTAACCCTATCTGGAACACTTATGCATTTGGCCGTTTTCTCAGTGGAGGTGGTTTGTAAATTACGGATACTGGTTACAGCACATCTATGAGGAAGCTGACTTGTTCACGTTATTGATCACGGTAATGTCGGGTCGTCCCAGTGAGCTTTGAATTTTTTAATTCCTACAACGGTGACAAGATCGTATCTGTAGTACGAGGAAGGTCCTTTATTAACTGAAACTGCTACCCCAACTCCTGATGGTTTCTTTTGCCGACCACACCATGTCTTGAGAATGAGATTTTCACTCTGCAGCGGGGTGTGCGCTGTATGAAACTTCATGGCAGATTATAACTGTGTGGCAAAGGTCCCGAATTCGTGTCTCTGTTCGGCACACAGTTTTAATCTACCAGGAAGTTTCACACCATGTCTTTTCAAATAATCCTTTGGTGCCAAGGTTTTAGACGCAGATGTAATGCGATATGATCTCCTTTTGATCTCCACGCACCCTGAAGCTGTCTTTTCCTTGCTCTTTCAAGGTATACTTCTGATAGTTCCTCGTCGCAGTGACCCGATCGTGTATAGCTGGCAGAAATCCCTCACCTCCTCTGACGCACTCTTCCGTGCATCAACCAGGTGTTCGGTGCTTACAAATCGACATTACGGTGGTTGAGGTAGCGTATTTTTCGTGCCGTTATGTTAATGGTTTCACCCATACTTCCACCTTGACGATTTGGGTCTGTACGGGCTGTTTCTTCTAGATTTAGTAATGAGTATCGGTATCGCTTTGTTGATATCTTTCTTCCAGTGCGTGATCACGGATGACTGTTCACTGAACAGTTTATCTTATAAATTTGCGGAACTTTAATTAGCCTGTACAGGAAACATTCCAGGTTCGCCCTCGTTGCTCAGTTCGTTGATGTTATTTCTCTCCTTGTCGACGACGGCTTGTTTCAGCATTTGCATTATTTGATGATCAGTCGGGTGAAGTTCATTAAGCACAATAGATTGAGATGCCGCTGTTAGTTTATTATATGCTTTATCAATAGGTGTTATTGACTCATAGTAGTAGAAGCATTGCACGAGATTCGAATCAAACTTGAACTATCACGAATGTTCCCATCTTCAACGTTCGCTGTTTGAAATTTCCTGTTCATTATTCTCCCCACATGTGACTAAAATTCCACATGCTACATTTAAAGACTCCACACTTCCGACTGCCGCGCTGGTTCGCGATCAAAAGCAAACAACCATACAGGTCATTGCTGAGCCCACACATGCTTAACTGTGTGTCGCCGCAACGCACAGGGCTTGTTATTGCCGCTCTCATCGACAGATATGTTGCAGAGGTCAACTCATAAAATGAACCAATTTTTTTAGCAACATAGTTCGTAATTGTATTAAGATTTTTGCCAGTCGGTTGTTCTAATACAGTGGTTCCCAACCTGGGGGTAATTACCCCCTGAGGCGTAAAATGAAATTTTCTGTAGAGTAAAAACAAATCGATTCGTTTCTGTTTTAGTCAAGAAAGTAAATTTTCAACAGATCACTACAATTATCACGATTTTTTAAGTCTGTAATATTGATATACAAGTTATCAATAATAACTTTTACTCAACTGGTACCGTTAATGGGGTGGAGGTTACCGATGCCTCACATAGTCCAACCATCACATACACATGTTGTGATTTGTCCGTACATCTGATCATAAGAGACTTGTACATAACAAATATTAAATATCTCAAGAAAATATCTTCTCCATGTAGTAGATAATACATGCAGTAGTCCAGAAATTGCTTCATTACTGCCTTCGAAACATATAAATGATTTAATTAACAGCATGACACAGCAGTAACTACGTAAGGGCTACTATAGTACTGCATATAGTTTTATTATTATTATTGTTGTTACAGAGTGATTACACACAGAACATTAACAGCCTGAAGTCATTCAAGTTCTGCCAGTTCTGAAGTAAGGGGCGCAGCAACGAAGTCATTCCCGAACAGTAAGTATAGTGCAAACATCTGGACTTTTTTAATTTTAAAGGTGATTGTCCTGTGCAAGTCAAGCAAGTGTCATAATGGAGAGGAGTAATACAGGGGAAGTATATTTTGTAACAAGTGTCTATGCACACTGTGGATAGTTAGCTTTCCTAGCTGAGACATAGTTGTGAGTAGCACTTACCATGCACCACGAATTCCTCCGTCATTCATTATAGCACCGCTTCCTCCCCCCCCCCCCCCCCCCCCCACCACACACACACAAACTAAATATCATTCATCTTTCGTCATTTTAAAAATAAGGTGTTCCAAGAAAAGTCTTTCATTTTACAGTTTAGTTAGGTGCTAAGGTTCTGATAAGGTGGAGCAAGGCAAGAGGTTGGAGGCAAGAGACGGCGTGGGTGGGGGGGGGGGGGGGGGGGGGGCGGAGATACCAGCTAATGTCTGATTGATTGCACTCAGGGGTAATGGTGTAACGAAGGTTGGGAACCACTGTTCTGATACGACAGAATTTCTCACGGGCTGCTCATTGCACCACTGACACGTCTTCATATGGTCAGTACTTTTATTTGCATCAAGTGCCTGTAGAGCATTGTACTTACAAATTATGTGAACGCTTTATATCTTGTGCATAAACATGTAATACGGTGGTATCTAGAGGGGTCTGTTGTACCCTTCTTTTGGCAAAACTATATTACCACCTGAATTAGGTATTTTCGTATAATATATGGCTATTCAAAAACTGTTTTGAATTGCGTAGTATGGAAGGTATGAATTAAGTTGAAGCGTTTAAACCTCTAACTTTCTATGTGGTCTAGGTCTACCGCTTTCCAATTTGACATTGATGCTACTGCCACAGTTCCTTTTTAGGTACTGATGGTGTGCTTCTCCATTCTTTGCGTGTGGTTCGTTCTTTCCTCACCATTTCTAGTCCACGTATTATTATATGAGTCATAGTTTGCTTCTTGCGTCTATGTGGAACAGAGGAAGTGTTAGCTTTCTTATTAAAGGGGTTGACTGAAAGCCTAGTTGTCAGTAATGTCATTTTTTATTGGTGTTGAACAACTTATTCTGTTGCCTTCTTTGCCGACATTCCTTACATAGCATTCTTAGCACCTACGTATGTGTTTTAATGTGTCTAATGTATCAGAGATGTGTTGACAGCCTTAGTTATGACCTGTGTTTTTTCTTGTTCCCCATTACTTCGACGAAATTTTGTGTTTTGTTGCTGTTTTCATAACTTTGATACACTTGCCCTATATCTTCCCTCAAATTGTCTATATATTATTGTTGTTCTTGTCACTGTGGTCTTCAGTCAGAAGACTGATTTGATGCAGCTCTCCATGCTACTCTATCCCATGCAACCCTCTTTATTTCCGAATGACTACTGCAACACACATGCCTCTGGATCTGTTTACTGTCTTCATCTCTTGGCCTGTCACTAAATTTTAACCCTCCACCCCAAACTTGCCTCCAATACTAAACTGGTGATCGCTTGATGACTCGGAATGTATCCTATTCACTGCTCCCTTCAATTAGTCAAGTCGTGCCACAAATTTCTTTTCTCCTCAGTTTTGTTCAGTACCTCCTCACTGCATATGTGACCTACGCACCTAACTTCAGCATTCTTCTGTAGCATCACATTTCAAAAGCTTCTATTCTTTTCTCGTCTAAACTATTTAGCGTCCATGTTTCACTTCCATATAAGCCTACACTCCATACAAAACCTTTCAGAACAAAAAAATGCCCAAATGTGTGGGACTTAACTGCCAAGGTCATCAGTCCCCAAGCTTACACACTACTTAACCTAAATTATCCTAAGGACACACACACACACACACACACACACACACACACACACACACACACACACACACACACACGCCCGGAGGAGCGGAGGAGGACTCGAACCTCCACCGGGACCAGCCGCACAGTCCATGACTGCAGCGCCTAAGACCGCTCGGCTGATCCCGCGAGACTTTCAGAACAGACTTCCTAACACTAAAATACTCGGTGCTAACAAATTTCTGTTATTCAGGAACTCTTTTCCTGGCATTGCCAGTCCACATTCTGTATCGTCTCTACTTCGGCCATCATCAGTTACTTTGCTGCCCAAATAGCAAACCTCATCTACTACTTTGTGTCTCGTTTCTTAATCTAATCCTCTCGATATCACCTTCTTTAATATGACTACATGTCACCATCTTTATTCTGATTTTGTTGCTGTTCGTCTTATATCTTTCTTTCAAGACACTGTGCAATCAGTTCAACTGTTCCGTCTCTGACAGAATTACAGTGTCATCGAGAAACCACAACGTTATTATTTCTACTCCCTGAACTTAAGCCGGCCGGAGTGGCCTGCGGTTCTAGGCGCTACAGTCTGGAACCGAGCGACCGCTACGGTCGCAAGTTCGAATCCTGCCTCGGGCATGGATGTGTGTGATGTCCTTAGGTTAGTTAGATTTAATTAGTTCTAAGTTCTAGGCGACTGATGACCTAAGAAGTTAAGTCGCATAGTGCTCAGAGCCATTTGAACCATTTTTTTTAACTTTAATTCCCACTCTACATTATTCTTTGGGTTCGTTTACTGTTTGCTCAGTATCCAGATTGAATAACATCGGGGACAGACTACAATGCTGTTTCACTCCCTTCTCATACACTGCTTGCACTTCATGCTCCTCGACTCATAACTACTGTCTGGTATCAGTACAAATTGTAAACAACCTTTCGCTCCCCGTATTTGAAACCTGCTACCTTCAGAATTTTAAAGACAGTATTCCAGTCAACACTATCGAATGCTTCCTCTAAGTCTACAAACGTAGGTTTCCCTTCCTTAACCTATCTTCTAAGATAAGTCGTAGGGTCAGGATTACCTCGTGTATTCCTACATTTCTACGGAACCCAAACTGATCTTTCGTGAAGTTGGTTTCTACCAGTTTTTTCCATTTTCTGTAAAGAATTCGTGCTAGTATTCTGCAATTATGACTTATAAAATTGATAGATCGGTAATTCTCAGATCTGTCAGCAACTGCTTTCTTTGGAAGTGGAGTAATTACATTCTTCTTGATGTCTGAGGGTATTTCGCCTGTCTCATACATCTTGCACACGGAATGGAAAAACTTTTTCAAGGCTGGCTCTCCCAAGACTATCAGTATCTCTGACGGAGTATCGCCTACTCCCGGAGTCTCGTTTCCACTTAGGTCTTTCAGTGTTCTGTCATATTCTTCACGCAGCATCATATCTCCCATCTCATCTTCATCTACTTCATCTTCCATTTCTATAAAATTGACTTCAAGTTCATCTCCCTTGTATAAACCCTCTATATACTCCTTCTGCATTTCAGCTTTCCCTTCTTTGCTTAGGACTAGTTTTTCAACTGAACTGTTGATAATCGTACAGCTGCTTATGTTTTCTCCAAAGGCCTTTTAATTTACCAATACGCGGTATCTGTCTTTCCATTTTGTGCGTGAAAGTGGCTCTGAAATCACAATCGACAGTTCAACCGGCAAAACCTTAACGGTCAGGTTTCTAGACTCTGGCACCTATTTTCAAATTGTCACGAATGCTTTACAGGTTCGTTTCTCAATAAGTTTCCACAAGAATTTGTAAGGCATACACTCTAAATTCTGAAATATAAGTCGAAATATTACTCTGTCTATTCTGTACAAAGCCTTTCTCGTAGTAGTTTAGAATCTTTAGCTGTTGTGGATTACCCAAAATTTCCTTTCATCCGCATTTCGATTGCCAATAACTTCTGTGAACTATGAACTCGTTCCATGATCGACAAATTTCAGTTCATAGTATCCAGCGGAACATGAGATAATAATTACAGAAGGATAATAATGCGTCCGCGTGGATTCACAAACATCGCTTCTCCAAACATTTCGTTTGTTCGGGCTATAGTAGATTGTTCTGTTGTGCTGTCTTATAGCGACGAAGGTAGAAATAAAGAGTTCAGGGAAATGTGTGAATGACTGGTGTAAGGAAGGTGGAAGGAGTGCTCCGAAAGTATTGCAAGAACGAGCGTTGCTTTATCGTTGCGTCGCCGCGTTCGGGCAGAAAGCAAGACTCTGCTTCCTCCCTCTTCCCTCCCAAAGCTCCTCCATCAGCCCCTGTTGCCTTTCCCTAAACTCTTATTGCTTTCTAGCCTCGTCCCTGTGTGTCCATATTCCACTTGTACTGACTTATTTTTATTCTTCTTCGGAGTCGAGAAAAATGAAACGTGGAAAGTTTGTGTGTACTTCTAATTTATATCTTTAACCGACCAGAGTGCATACGTTTCCTTCCCAAACGGAGCAAAACTTCATTCGTAGGCACATATTAAGCTTGGTCAAGCTATAGCCTAGTATAAACGTTTGCTGCCAAAGGAACTACCGCGACGCGGTTGGCATCTGCGCCGGCCAATCACGTGCAAGGACTGGACTTTGGTCGGCGTGCAACAGCGGATCCTCAGCGGGTAAACAGGTTTGTATCGCGACCGTGTCCGTGACACCAGCAAAATGGGAAGACTGTGCGTCACTGGCCTATTTACAGGTCAGTTGTTTACTTCCCCAGTAACGCCTCGTGTATATTACTGTCGAGGTGCTAAGTCCTTTTTAGAGTGTGGTTTTATAATGTTGTTTACTCGTTTGTTGCAACTTGGATGGATTTCCCATCGCACATCGAATGTACAAACCTGTTCACATCGTCTGCATTTATCAGCATAACGTATAAATATTACTGGATAAGCAACAAGAACTCTTTCATGATTCATGATAAACCGTGATGACTAAATTTTATTACTTAGTAGTAATTATTGAAATAGATATGAAAATTTGCTTATAAAAATAGGACCTGTGGAGCCATTACCACCAAAATCGTCAGAGGTCTTGTATTCTACATTACTAATTGTTTTATCTGAAATGCTCCGCGACTTTATAGAAATTTAACAAAGTGGAGCGCTGCATCTAATGAAAATTTTGTCAAATGAGCTATTTATTTACTGTAACAAATAATATACTTTCATAATGTTTGTTCAGTCAAGAAAAAGCTATCGACATTGTAAAATGGTGTAAAATATTCGAAGTTCCCAGGAAAATAGATGTAACCTATAGGGAAAGACAGGTAATATAAAAAGAACCAAGAGCGAGCAATAAGAATGGAAGAGCAAGAACGAGGTGCTCGGATTAAACAAGGCGAATGACAGTAAAGCAGTCTTCGTGTCCTACGGATCCGTGTGTACATTGGAAAGGCCCTGACTTCAATAAAAGAACGGTTCGAAAGTGAACCATGGACCTTGCCGTTGGTGGGGGAGGCTTGCGTGCCTCAGGGATACAGATGTGGCCGTACCGTAGGTGCAACCACAATGGAGGGGTATCTTTTGACAGGCCAGACAAACGCGTGGTTCCTGAAGAGGGGCAACAGCCTTTTCAGTAGTTGCAGGGGCAGCAGTCTGGATGATTGACTGATCTGGCCTTGTAACACTAACCAAAACGGCCTTGCTGTGCTGGTGCTGCGAACGGCTGAAAGAAAGGGGAAACTACAGCCGTAAATCTTCCCGATGGCATGCAGCTTTACTGTATGGTTTAATGATGATGGCGTCCTCTTGGGTAAAATATTCCGGAGCTAAAATAGTCCCCCATTCGGATCTCCAGGCGGGGACTACTCAGGAGGACGTCGTTATCAGGAGAAAGAAAACTGGTTGTTCTACGGATCGGAGCGTGGAATGTCAGATCCCTTAATCGGGCAGGTAGGTTAGAAAATTTAAAAAGAGAAATGGATAGGTTAAAGTTAGATATAGTGGGAATTAGTGAAGTTCGGTGGCAGGAGGAACAAGATTTTTAGTCAGGCGAATCCAGGATCATAAACACAAAATCAAATAGGGGTAAGGCAGGAATAGGTTTAATACTGAATGAAAAAATAGTTCAGGTAAGCTACTACAAACAACATAGTGAACGTATTATTGTTGCCGAGATAGACACGAAGCCCACGCCTACTACAGTAGTACAAGTTTATATGCCAACTAGCTCTGCAGATGACAATGAAATTTAAGAAGTGTATAATGAAATTAAAGAAATTATTCAGATAGTGAAGGGAGACGAAAATTTAATAGTCACGGGTGACTAGAATTCGGTAGTAGGAAATAGAGAGAAGGAAACATAGGTGGATATGGATTGGGGGTAAGAAATGAAAGAGGAAGCTGCCTGGTAGAATTTTGCACAGAGCACAACATAATCATAGCTAACACTTGGTTCAAGAATCATAAAAGAAGGCTGTATACATGGAAGAAGCCTGGAGATACTGACAGGTTTCAGATAGATTATATAATGGTAAGACAGAGTTTTAGGAACCAGATTTTAAATTGTAAGACATTTCCAGGGGCAGATGTGGACTCTGACCACAATCTATTGGTTATGAACTGTAGATTAAAACTGAAGAAACTGCAAAAAGGTGGGAATTTAAGGAGATGGGACCTGGATAATCTGACTAAACCAGAGGTTGTATAGAGTTTCAGGGAGAGCATAAGGGAACAATTGACTGGAACAGGGGAAAGAAATACAGTAGAAGAAGAATGGGTAGCTTTGAGGGATGAAGTAGTGAAGACAGCAGAGGATCAAGTAGGTAAAAAGACGAGGGCTAGTAGAAACCCTTGGGTAACATAAGAAATATTGAATTTAATCGATGAAAGGAGAAAATATAAAAATGCAGTAAATGAAGCAGGCAAAAGGGAATACAAACGTCTCAAAAATGAGATCGACAGGAAGTGCAAAATGGCTAAGCAGGGATGGCTAGAGGACAAATGTAAGGATGTAGAGGCTTATCTCACGAGGGGTAAAATAGATAACTGCCTATGGGAAAATTACAGAGACCTTTGGAGAAAGGAGAACCACTTGTATGAACCTCAAGAGCTCAGATGGAAACCCAGTTCTAAGCAAAGAAGGGAAAGCAGAAAGGTGGAAGGAGTATATAGAGGGTCTATACAAGGGCGATGTACGATGTACTTGAGGACAATATTATGGAAATGGAAAAGGATGTGGATGAAGATGAAATGGGAGATACGATACTGCGTGAAGAGTTTGACAGAGCACTGAAAGACCTGAGTCGAAACAAGGCCCCGGGAGTAGACAACATTCCATTCGAACTACTGACATTCTTGGAGAGCCAGTCCTGACAAAACTGTACCATCTGGTGAGCAAGATGTATCAGACAGGCGAAATACCCTCAGACTTCAAGAATAATATAATAATTCCAATCATAAAGAAAGCAGGTGTTGACAGATGTGATAATTACCGAACAGTCAGTTTAATAAGCCACAGCTGCAAAATACTAACGCGAATTCCTTACAGACGAATGGAAAAACTAGTAGAAGCCGACATCGGGGAAGATCAGTTTGGATTCCGTAGATATGTTGGAACACGTGAGGCAATACTGACCCTACGACGTATCTTAGAAGAAAGATTAAGGAAAGGCAAACCTACGTTTCTAGCATTTGTAGACTTAGAGAAAGCTTTTGACAATGTTGACTGGAATACTCTCTTTCAAATTCTGAAGGTGGCAGGGGCAAAATACATGGAGCGAAAGGCTATTTACAACTTGTACAGAAACCAGATGGCAGTTATAAGAGTCGAGGGATATGAAAGGGAAGCAGTGGTTGGGAAGGGAGTGAGACAGGGTTGTAGCCTATCCCCGATGTTATTCCATGTGTATATTCAGCAAGCAGTGAAGGAAACGAAAGAAAAATTCAGAGTAGGTATTAAAATCCATGGAGAACAAGTAAAACTTTGAGGTTCGCCGATGAGACTGTAATTCTGTCAGCAAAGGACTTGGAAGAGCAGTTGAACGGAATGGATAGTGTCTTGAAAGGAGGATATAAGATGATCAACAAAAGCAAAACGAGGATAATGGAATTTAGTCGAATTAAGTCGGGTGATGCTGAGGGAATTAGATTAGAAAATGAGATACTTAAAGTAGTAAAGGAATTTTGCTATTTGGGGAGCAAAATAACTGATGATGGTCGAAGTAGAGAGGATATAAAAGGTAGACTGGCAATGGCAAGGAAAGCGTTTCTGAAGAAGAGAGATTTGTTAACATCGAGTATAGATTTAAGTGTCAAGAAGTAATTTCTGAAAGTGTTTGTATGGAGTGTACCCATGTACGGAAGTGAAACATGGACGATAAATAGTTTGGACAAGAAGAGAATAGAAGCTTTCGAAATGTGGTGCTACAGAAGAATGCTGAAGATTAGGTGGGTAGATCACATAACTAATGAGGAGATATTGAATGGAATTGGGGAGAAGAGAAGTTCGTGGCACAACTTGACTAGAAGAAGGGATCGGTTGGTAGGACATGTTCTGAAGCATCAAGGGATCACCAATTTAGTATTGGAGGGCAGTGTGGAGGGTAAAAATCGTAGAGGGAGACCAAGAGATGAATTCACTAAGCAGATTCAGAAGGATGTAGGTGATCGCCAGGGTAGCACGTGGTGTCGTTTGAACATTCAGTAGTGGTCAAAGTTTCTCCTGTTCTCAGTTCCCCAACCTGCCTTACCAGCCTTGTAACTGCTATTTCTTCTTGATTTTAACATCGCGAGGTCGCCTCTCTGTGAGAATCCGGCCTTCTGATTGGCCACTTCAGGTGCGCTCCCCTTTTCCGCGGGCAGGCGCCAACCGCCCTCCGCGGGTGGATAGTGGACAAAGGGGCAGTAGGCCAGTTCTAGTGTGACCACAGAGCATATCCTTCTATGCTCTGTGAGTGTGACCGTGCCCGAGACCGGAGGTGCTGCTTCCAGGAGATGAAGTTCGGTAAGCCTGAGCGCCGACGTGCGCTGTAGCTTCGCGTCCTACGGCCCAGAGGGAACCTTACGGGTCATTTTACTGATGTGCTTTCCTTATATTACGGTTTACGCAATTTTTCCGGGTTGTAAGACTGTAGGTTTTCCTTGCACAGTTGGGCTTGATGTGCGACATGTCTTGGTTGGTCACAGTAGGTTGCAGTACGGCACTAAAGTGTATACTTTCATGCTCACTTTTCCGCTTCGTCTGGCAGTAACTCTTTCAGTTCTCCCGTGCAAAATTCGACTCTTCCTAGCCTGAAAACTTGTGCCCTTTGTCCTACGCCACGTGGTGAATGTCTGGCGCCCCTTCATGTTTCGTTAACGTATTCGGTCCGCGTGCCAAAGTTATCTAGTATCGCCAGTATGATTAGTTTCGCATCTTGCTGGTTTTATTCCTTTAGTACGGGAGGCTACCTAGCGATTCACCCACAGTAGCACCTTTCTTAGTCTTTGGCTGATACATGGTGGTGGTCGTCGCATGCCTGCAACCCCTTCCTTTAGTAAATTGGACTCCATTTGATAATACGGATGGGAAACGGGAAGCCATCAAAGCTGCTAGGAAGACTGCTGCCCTCTCCCATAAATAAAGAAAATTCCTAGCGCCAAACACCTCTCACAGATCAGTGTGAGACAAACTGTAAACATCGTCGCCGGCCGGAGTGGCCGAGCGGTTCTCGGCGCTTCAGTGTGGAACCGCGAGACAGCAACGGTCGCAGGTTCGAATGCTGCCTCGGGCATGGATGTGTATGTCGTCCTTAGGTTAGTTAAGTTTAAGTAGTTCTAAGTTCTAGGGGACTGATGACCTCAGATGTTAAGTCCCATAGTGCTCAGAGCCATCTGAACCATTTTTTTTGTAAACATCGTCAAATAAATTAGGCAACCCATAGAAATTACTAACAGGACCTGAATTATTATATTACCGAATACCAGAATTCTGGGATTAGAAATACGAAATACGGGCACTGAAAGGTGAATGAAGTGCACGTCTTTCAAAAGTACTGTCTGAAACTGCTTTATTTCAAACTTAGGCAATAAAGTAAGGACCAGAAGTGCAACCAAACGACACAAAATTAATTCTTCTCCTAAAGCAGCGACATGAGGGAACCCGAAATCCAGCTCTACTGCGAACTATACGTTTATCCCAGGACATGCACGAACTGGAGTCCGCGTTGACGAAGACGGTAAAGTGCTAGACTTCGCCGCGCGGGATTAGCCGAGGTGAATCTAATAAAACATGTTCCAGACGTGTATTGGCAGTAATTTTGCAGAACATTCGAAATACTCCACTAATAGTTCGTCGCCGGGCGGGATTAGCCGAGCGATCTAGGGCGCTGCAGTCATGGAGTGTGCGGCTGGTCCCGGCGGACGTTCGGGTCCTCCCTCGGGAATGGGTGTGTGTGTTTTATTTATTTATTTATTGTTCCGTGGGACCAAATTAAGGAGAAGTCTCCATGGTCTTGGAATGAGTCAATACATGAAATTATAACACGATATTAGAAACAGATAAAATGAAATATAAAAAAAACGTATTCAGGTGACAAGTCGTAATTTTAAATGAAGAAAATCAACAATGTAACACTGGAATTTGCTTAATTTTTTAGCTCTTCCAGGAGCTCCTCGACAGAATAGGAGTGAGCCATGAGGAAACTCTTCAGTTTAGACTTAAAAGTGTTTGGGCTACTCCTGAGATTTTTGAGTTCTTGTGGTAGCTTATTGAAAATGGATGCAGCAGAATACTGCACTCCTTTCTGCACAAGAGTCAAGGAAGTGAATTCTACATGCAGATTTGATTTCTGCCTAGTATTAACTGAGTGAAAGCTGCTAACTTTTGGGAATAGGCTAATATTGCTAACAACAAACGACATTAAAGAAAATATATACTGTGAGGGCAATATCAGAATTCCCAGATTTTTGAATAGGGGTCGACAAGAGGTTCTCGAACTTACACCACATATAGCTCGAACGGCCCGTTTTTGAGCCAAAAATACCCTTCTTGAATCAGAAGAATTACCCCAAAAAATAATACCATACGACATAAGCGTATGAAAATATGCGAAGTAGACTACTTTTCGTGTTGAAGTGTCACTTATTTCAGATACTGATAATTTAGGTTAAGTAGTGTGTAAGCTTAGGGACTGATGACCTTAGCAGTTAAGTCCCATAAGATTTCACACACATTTGAACATTTTTTTGCTCGACTTCTTAGCGCTCTCGGAATGTTGCAGGCTTCGTTCACCTCATTCTGCACAGTTGCCCAGCTATTTTCATTTCGCTGTGTTGTAGTTGTGCTGCATTCCCAATTGTAACAGCATACACGACCTCCTTGAGACGGCCCCAAAGGCGGCAGAAGTCCACGGGTTAAGATCTGGAAACCTGGCAGGTCAAGCAACTGGTCCTGCACGAGCCGTCTGCTTAGGTAACGCTGAGGTACTCTCTTGCCTCCCGACTGAAATGTGTAGGGTCACCGTCGATGAAGCAACATCAGTCGATATGCAGGAAAACACGACACCTCAAAACTCGGAAATAAAACAGTTTAAGGCAAAATTTTATTTAACATTTTACCCCTAGTAACTTCCATACATTACACCCACGAAGCGTGTACAACTACTTTTGAATCACCCTGTAGATTGAGAGCAAATACAATAAAGGCAAAAGTAATTAAGAGTAGCACAAAAGAGATTAGTGACAAACTTAATATGAAAATTGGGGACCCCAAAGCGGACAAGGTGCGGAATTCGGCTACCGTGGAAACAAAACAACACATGACGGACGACGCGAGAATGTAAGAGGTAGACCAGCACAGGCAACAGGGACATTTTGAAGGGTTTATCTTGTTGGTGTAGGGTTTTATGTGGATGCTGGCTCGCTCATTGTGGCTGAAGCTGAGTCAGAACACTTCATTACATCTGTCGTAACATCTGAAGCATTTGCCTTTTTCTTTTAATCCGGTCGTCGTAGTTGATTCTCCTGAAATAGAGGTCCCGGTAATCAGTGTATCTGAAATCCCAGGTGTAGGTGAGGAAAGGCTTGGCTTCTGCATGTTCTGCAGCTGTTACTGGAGCAAAATAAAATAACTTCTACTTATATCACTAAAGCACGTCCACTACTTTTCTTTTACAAACATATTTCCTCGATTGAGTGTACAAATCATTAGACTGACTAGTGACTTTGAGTATAACACAACTTTACTTAGGAAGTACGACTCGAAGGCTAAACATGACGATCAAGATTACAATATGTTTCATTTGTCACAAAACCGTTCTGTGTTTTGTTATCATTCTTGGATAGTGTGATTGCTCCTTGACAGTCAAAACGAAAAAGGCTCCACCCACAGCAGGTGAAGCCGTTTACTAGCTGTCACATCTTGCCGTTTTTTCGTATTCCACACCTCCTGTTAAATGACGACACACACGAATACAAATACCCGCGCATACTGTATGTTCCGCGACTTACCCCCTACTTAATATTATTTTGTCACGATCATCTATCTTTGTATTACACAAGGAGTATGAAATGTCGTTTGCCTAGACGGCATGTAGCACTTCAATTCCTCACTAAAACAAGTGTACTAGTTGCAAATAAACGCATTCATCTGAGAAAGAAATTTCTGAGAATGTGCAGCACAGCTTTGTATGCTAGTGGCAAAACAGGATAAGAAGATAATAGAAGTTTTCAAGATGTGGTGGTATAGAATGATGTTTAGAATTAAGTGAGATGATCAGAAGCGAAGACCTCCGCAGAATAATCGAGGAAAAAAATATGTGGGAAACAGGAAAAAGGAACGTGATGAGAGAGCATGTGTAAAAACATAAAGGAACGTATTCCGTCGTACTAGAGGGAGCTGTAGAGAGTAAAACATGTAGGGGAAGACTGAGACTGGATTTCATCAAACAAATAATAGAGGACGTAGGATGCAAGTGTAGCTCTAAGATGAAGAGGCTCGCCCAAAAAAAAAGTCTTTGGATGCCGTGACGTGAGTGCAGAAGTTTCCTCATTACGTTAATCCAATACGCTTCGCTGGAACACGGAAAGCCCGAGGGTCACGAACCAGCCTCTTTCATTTTGCTGATTATGCGAATAACATTGGAAATGTGGTCTTCTGTACTCATTTTACATATATAAAAAATTGATGTAAGCTGAATTTTTCCCATTGGCCTGTAGCTTTCCATTAAAACTCAAGTCACTAGAAACGAATATCATGAAATTTCTTCCACTCCGTTACGTTTTCTGGTATAGCAACCGTATGTAGAATATGTGAATTAAAAACAGTCTTGGTTGCAACTTATTTTATGAACAATGCATTTCACCTTCACAGGGCAACTTCAGATTGTTTACACGGATAACGAAATAATCAAAAATTAGGGTGCGTTCGTAGCTTGCACGAATCTAAATGTGAACAAGGAATTGTTACTGACTACAAACTATTTCTTTTATAACATTTTAAAAACCATAAAACGGCTCTGTGCTAGATTCAAGCACGCATCAATCAGATGAAACCGCAGTGATCTGTTCAAAAACAGCTCGTATAATGTCGTATAACCTCGGTGTAGAATACTCAATAAATAATCGAAATGAACCTGACATACCTTCATAAACTCATACTATCAGGCCATAATTGTGCAATGGTAGGACCACACTCCAAAGAAGTGTACACATTCAAACATAACACACAGTGCTGTCGCCGTAACTTCACGGCAAGAACGCCAAGCTGGTACACAGGGAAGCTTCCATACAATGACTGCAGAGGACGTCCATACGTGGCCCTCAAAGTAGTCATGTGACTGAATAAAACGTTCTCGGTTTTCCAGCCGCGTCAGTTCTAATAAAATGCTTGAGCTTTCGATGGCCATCTCCGCCATCGTCGTCAGGAGTTCGCAGACTGCAGGTGCTGTTGCCATACTTACTGCTTACAGAAAAGATCCAACATGGTTGGTCGACGATGAAATAAAGTGGTACAATTAATCAGAATACAGTCGCTCATAGAGGAAGCTTTAAGTTACTCCAAGTCGGTAGACTAGTAACATCAGACGTAACTACTAAATGAAACCGTAAGAGAAACATTGAAGACGGATGTCATCCCAGTAATTGGGGATAAAGCACATTCTTTAAACAGCAAGTCACGACTCGACTTTAAAAGTATACTGTCTGGGAAAGAACCATTTTGGGGGAATTAATAAAACTGAAATGGAACCCATTAGACGAGCATAATCAAATGTACGTGAAAATTTTAAAAACTGAGAGATGATGATTCAGCAGTTGTTCATCGACCGTACACGTACGCTTAAGGACTTCCAGCTCTCCCAATAAATCAAGGTTTTTACCTTTTCGAGCACAATGTAAATTGCAGAGATCATCAAGAATGGCTGGCTGGTGACTTGTAGTCTTGAGGTGTTCAGCAAATATAGAGTGCTGCTTTACATGACCTTTTATCGTTCACTAATGCTCGATAAATCTCGTTCTAAACATTCTTCCAGTATGAACAATATTTAATTTATGGCAGACACTGCATTGCGATTTGTAAGCCCCAGGAGACGCATACCGATCTTCAGCAGGCCGCTCCTTATGCACGTCAGAGTTCTGCGCATTATTATGCGATGAAAAAGCTACGAGTACGTCGAGATATTTGAATAATTTAGCTAACTGATACATTAATATCTCCAAATACGGATGCTTCATATATTGGGGTGGTGACAAAATATTCGATTGTGTACTGTTCTTGTTAACCGTCAATTTTCTTTTAAGTAGTCGATCCACCATACGTGGGTTACAACCATTAGTAGGTTTAACAAACTCTTAAGTTATCAAGTTCTCTGTTTATAGAAAAAGTTCCGAGCGGGACACTGCAGAAGCGATCTGTCATTGATCTAGAACAACTTAGTTTGTGATGATACGGATGAAATGATGAATCATGGATAATTGCATTACTGGGTGTGAGTTTTCTAAAAACATAAAAATGAGTAGCACTGTTCTCAAACTGCAATTGTAAATCTAAATAATCTCATGGTTAAAGGACATGTTTGAATGTATATATCCGAATCCCTCTCCAGCTATTGCCGGGTCTGGGTGCTGACGAGTCCTCTCCATTTGGCTCGGTCCTCCCACCACTTTTCTTCCTACACTTGCTGCCAGGTCACACCTCTCCTTTCCACAGACATTCTCACTCCCGTTTCCCACCGTGTTCTTGGGCGCCCTCTAGGTCTTTTTCCATCCATCTTTAGTTCTTCCGTAATTTTGCGGAGTCTCTGCCCACACACATCCTCTTAACATGCCCGTACCATCTTAATCTCTTTTTTTCAATTTCTTCTCTCATACTTTCTTCTTTAAGGTCCTTTCTGATATCTATGTTCCTTACTCTGTCCATTCTTGTTTTTCCCTTAATTGCTCTGTCAAATTTCATTTCTCCTGCTTGCAGTCTGCTCCAGTCCCTTTCCGTCATTATCCACGTTTCTCCTCCATAGGTAACAATAGGGAAGTAATAACTCATATACATGAGGAGTTTTGCTTTTTCTGAAACTTCCTTATTCCAAATCAGGTGTTTTATTGTTTGGTAAAAATTGCTTCCCTTTTGTAACCTATTAATTTCGTTGGTTATCACTAGATATTTCACTCCCTAAATAAGTGAAACTGTCTACCACTTTGAGGGGTTCTCTATTCAAAGTAATATTTCCGTTGATCCCTTTGTCTCTTCCAAATAACATTACTTCACTCTTATCTTTATTTATTTTTAATCCATACCTTTTCATTATTTACTTCCACGCATCAAATTTGTAAGAGGTATGCGCTACCTGAGATATGTAAGCTATAAGAGAATCTGAGACAAAAAAGAGCAGTGTTGACTGCAGTACGAACTGTGGAGCAGTAGCAGTAAGTTCTTGCTAGCGAGCAGTCGCCTGTCTGCGCTTGTCAGTCCTGTTTGGTGTATCATGTTGGCTGGGCCGGTCGCGGTGCAGCGATGCCGGAGCCTGAGTATTATTGTATAAGGTAAAAAAAGCAGCCTCGCGCATATCTAGTAACATTATGTAAACTCACATGTAAATCTTTTAAAAATGTCCTAATAATAATCTTTGTCTAATTTCTAACAAGCATTCATTTCAATTTAAAGAACTTAATATATTTTTTTAATGCATGATCATTCCGATTGTTGCAAAAGAAAAATCATTTGCTTCCTTTCAAAAATAATAAATGTATAGGCCAGCATTGCACTGAGCTGTGCCGGGAAAAGCTATTGTAAGAGCAGATAGTTGCCGAGTTTATCGAGGTGAGAATTTTTGTTTTTTATTCAGAATGATCTTACAGGGCCATGACGCAGCGCTGCTGTGGTCCACATTCTACCAGGTTACCAAATTTATTTTTTATTACGAGGTTTAGGAATTTTTTCTGTTTCGAGCTTACATTAAATGGGAAACAAATTTTGTGTGGAGGTTAAATGAAAAAGAATTTCTGTAGAGAGGTTACACTGAATAAGAATCACATTAATTAAATTACATTAATTTTTCTGTGGGGAGGTTACAAGTTGTAACTGTACATCTACCTCTTTATCGCCCCATGTTACCATATCATCTGCAAAAATCATCTTTTTGCCTTTTTCTTTTACTATATCTTTAACTGCCCTATTCATTCCCTCCATCACAACATTAAAAAGTGCAGGAGATGGAATACTTCCTAGTTTAAGTCCTTGTCTTATTTCGAAGTATTCAGAGTTCCCCAGTGATGTTCTAATTCTACAATTGTGTCCTTTGTACATTGTCTTTATTACATTAATGTATCCATCTTCTGTATCTATTTTCTTCATTTCTTCCCAGAAGCTTTCCCTATTAACTGAGTGATATGCCTTTTCTATGTCTATAAAAACCATTATCACCCTTTTGTTACACTCCCAACTTTTTTCCATCAGTTGACGGATAGAAAATATCAGGTTGATTGTGCTTCTTCCTTTCCTAATGTTTGAATGTAAAGCATCAAATTCTGTTGTTAACCTCGAAACATCGTTGTCAGATCCATCGAATATTATTAATACTAATTCCTTCCTAGCAGTCGAACATGGGATGTCTAGGAAAGCTGCTTTCTCAGATCGCTAGACAGCATTCAAACAAATCGTATTAAAGAGTTTTATTGAAAAAGGAAAAGATTACATTACTTATCTTTGACTATTGCACAGAAGCGTCGGAAGCAAAGGACGACATGCAAAATAATCAATGTTCTTCAGTATACACAATTCCCAAGTCTGTGGTACATAGATTGTACAAGCAAAGTAACTAGTATCAGTGCTGTAATAGAACTCGCTAATCTTGAAGCTACTCTTCGACTGGCCGTGACCAGTCGGGCGCGGCGCTTATGTCGTCTACGCATAGGGGCCGCTGCTGTTGCGTTGTCGTCCTGGAGAGCGGTCGGTCAGCATGCGATTGGCTGACGTCTTCTCACACCACTCTCTGCTCTATCGTTCCTGACTAGCGTGCCGGCGCTTGACTTGTACGCCGTAACAATAAATATGTCACCTGCATACCGCTGATAAGCAAGTATTTTATCATGTAATTGGGAGTTTCGCTTAAAGCATTTTCGCTCCGAGATCAGACGTCTTCATACAGAGGAATAAAACCTTGATACTGCAGCTCTTGACTATTTAGTTTATCCAAAATTTTAACTTCTGATTCTTTACATGAAATGATGAGGATATTGAATAATGTCCTGTGGGGGAAATAGTCATCTGATCGAGCGAACACACCTAAGTAAACTCGAAAGGTTATGAAAAGTTTATTCTCAATCGCATTGTGAAGCAGCGGACACAGTTATTTCCCCATTTCCCTTTGCTAAGCGCATTGTAAACCGCTCCATTATTCAGTTCAATGCTCAACAGATCCGACTGCTAAACAAGGGTCTTAAACATAGTATTCAGCTGTAGTTAGATGATAAGCGTGTAACTTCTCTAGCGGCAGATGTTAAAATAAGCTTGGTAGCACATCATATGACAAATCTGAGAAGTGAAAATAACGTGGAAAAGCTGTATGTACACGAATTAGCAGTGGCGACGTCTCCCCTTCCTTTACTCCATCAACATAAAGCGGCGGAATGAAGAGGCCCTAGTTACCCGTACTGAAAAAGGGAATATGGTGTCACTAATATACGATGGCAGTTCAATAAGTAATGCAACACATTTTTTTTCTGAAACAGGGGTTGTTTTATTCAGCATTGAAATACACCAGGTTATTCCCCAATCTTTTAGCTACACAACACTATTTTTCAACGTAATCTCCATTCAATGCTACGGCCTTACGCCACCTTGAAATGAGGGCCTGTATGACTGCACGGTACCATTCCACTGGTCGATGTCGGAGCCAACGTCGTACTGCATCAATAACTTCATCATCATCCGCGTAGTGCCTCCCACGGATTGCGTCCTTCGTTGGGCCAAACATATGGAAATCCGACGGTGCGAGATCGGGGCTGTAGGGTGCATGAGGAAGAACAGTCCACTGAAGTTTTGTGAGCTCCTCTCGGGTGCGAAGACTTGTGTGAGGTCTTGCGTTGTCATGAAGAAGGAGAAGTTCGTTCAGATTTTTGTGCCTACGAACACGCTGAAGTCGTTTCTTCAATTTCTGAAGAGTAGCACAATACACTTCAGAGTTGATCGTTTGACCATGGGGAAGGACATCGAACAGAATAACCCCTTCAGCGTCCCAGAAGACTGTAACCATGACTTTACCGGCTGAGGGTATGGCTTTAAACTTTTTCTTGGTAGGGGAGTGGGTGTGGCGCCACTCCATTGATTGCCGTTTTGTTTCAGATTCGAAGTGATGAACCCATGTTTCATCGCCTGTAACAATCTTTGACAAGAAATTGTCACCCTCAGCCACATGACGAGCAAGCAATTCCGCACAGATGGTTCTCCTTTGCTCTTTATGGTGTTCGGTTAGACAACGAGGGACCGAGCGGGAACAAACCTTTGAATATCCCAACTGGTTAACAATTGTGACAGCACTGCCAACAGAGATGTCAAGTTGAGTACTGAGTTGTTTGATGGTGATCCGTCGATCATCTCGAACGAGTGTGTTCGCACGCTCCGCCATTGTAGGAGTCACAGCTGGGCACAGCCGGCCCGTACGCGGGAGATCAGACAGTCTTGCTTGACCTTGCGGCGATGATGTCACACGCTTTGCCCAACGACTCACCATGCTTTTGTCCACTGCCAGATCACCGTAGACATTCTGCAAGCGCCTATGAATATCTGAGATGCCCTGGTTTTCCGCCAAAAGAAACTCGATCACTGCCCGTTGTTTGCAACGCACATCCGTTACAGACGCCATTTTAGCAGCTCCGTACAGCGCTGCCACCTGTCGGAAGTCAATGAAACTATACGAGACGAAGCGGGAATGTTTGAAAATATTCCACAAGAAATTTCCGGTTTTTTCAACCAAAATTGGTCGAGAAAAAAAATGTGTTGCATTACTTATTGAACTGCCCTCGTAAAAGGGCTATATTGCGAAAACTATGCACTTTTTCCATGAAAATAACATTCAGCAAAGAAATGTTGATCCTCAGGTGGCTATGTCAATGAAATTAAGGTGTGCCTTCAGAAGGATATCCTGACCTCTTACCTAGATTGAAGGTAATGGACCCCAAAACACCAGACCTGCGTATTCAGCTGAAAGACTCATACCATAAAGCAAACTCTTCTATACGCCCGACTATTAGCAGTGTAGGGAAATCTGGGAAGCCGTCCACGAAATTCTCACAGCAGATTTTACGTAATTCCTTTAAATATAAAGAAAATTGTTGGATACCCAATGAGAAAGTGCCAATTCATCTCTTTAAGGACAGAACCTTCCATTCCAGTTGTTGCATGCTGTCTCCCGATATCAAAGATCTTTATACCAACCTTCCATTACATGATACTACTGCTATCATTAAGAGAAAATCCCTTTATGTATGCTCATCTCACAGCTGATGAGACTACCGAGCTTATATCTTCACCTACACCCTTTACCACGTACAACCACTTCAAGCAGAACGACGGGCTGCCTATGGGGAACTGTTTGGCTGCATGCCTTGCGCAAATTTTTGTGAATTCTCTGGATTAAAAATACTCTACGGGAAACTCCCAGTTGTGCGATAAAATACTTGATTATCAGCGGTAAGTAGATGATATATTTGCAATATTCGATGGATACGACGCGGCTGTTTCTAGACTAACGACTGAATTTAATGCTTTACATCCAAACATGTTTTTTACGCGTGAGGTTATGAATCATGATGGGCGTCTCAATTATTTAAATTTACAGTTGCAATTTGAGGACAGTATTATTCATTTTCGTATTCTGAGAAAACCCACAACCAGTAGTGCAATTACCCATGCTTCATCAAGTCATCCGTATCAGCACAAATAAAGTTCTTTTAGAACAATGGCAGACCGCTTCTGCAGCGTCCCTCTTGGCCATTTATCTATAAAGAGAGAGCTTGATAACTTAGTTTGTTAAAGATATTTATGGTTGCAACGCCCCGATGACAGATCGACTTTATAAGAGAAAATTATCGGATAACAAGAAAAGTACGCAATCGAATCTTCTGTCACCACCACAGAGATACATAAAGCATCCATTTCTGGGGATATTATCGTATCAGTTCGCTAAGTTATTCAAAATTTCGAAGTCGGTGTAGTTTTTTCACTGCTTAATAAAGTGTAGAACTCATTACGTGTATAATGAACGGCCTACTAAGGATCGGTATCCTTCGTCTGGAGTGTAAAAATGAGAAGGCAGTGTCTATTATAAATTCTGTATTGTTCAAATTAGAAGAATGTTTAGAGCGAGATTTAGAGAGCATTAGTTAATGCAAAAAAGCTCGAGTAAAGCCGCGCTCTACATATGATGAACACGTGAAGACTGCAGGGAGCAATCATCGAGGCTTGGTGATCTCTGCATCTTACATTGTGCTCGAAAAGTCAAAACTCTTGATTTGCTAGTACGGAGGGTCACGTGGTCAGCATGCCGCCTGCGCGTTGTAAGGTTTGTGACCGGTGCCGCTACTTGTCAGTCAAGTAACTCCTTAGCTGACCTCACAAGGGCTGAGTGCACCCCGCTTTCCAACAGCGCTCAGCAGACCCATCCAAGTGCTAGCCAAGCCCGAGACCGCTTAACTTTGGTGTTCTGGTACGGAATCGGTGCTATCTCTGCAGTAAAGCAGAGTGTCGTTGTATGAACGCCTCATTCTATTGCTCGGCTGTGTGAAGGTTGGCGTTCCTGCCGTGAAGTTACGAATGCAGCACTGTGTATTATGTTCGAAAGTGTGCACTTCTTTGTGAGTGTCCTACCATTGCACCACTGTGGCCTGGTAGTACGACTTTATTAATGTACGTCCCGTTCATTCTAATTGTTTATTGAGCATTCTATCACGCGGTTACACGACATTACACTGGGATGACAAAAGTGATGGGATAGCGATCTGCACACAACCGATAGCGGTAGTACGGCGTACAGAAGGTATGAAAGAGCAGTGCATTAGCGGAGCTGTCATTTTACTCGGGTGATCGATGTGGAAAGTTTTCCTACATGGTTATGGCCGCACGACGGGAATTACCAGACTTGGAACGTGGAATGATAGCAGGAGCTAGACGCTTGGGACATTCCTTTCTAGAAATCGCTAGGGTATTCAGTATTCCGAGATGCACAGTTTAATGAATGTGCCGAGAACACCAAATTTTAGGCATTACCTCTCACCACGGACAACGCAGCAGCCGACGGCCTTCACTTAACGACCGAGAGGAGCGGCAGTTGCGTAGAGTTGTCACTGCCAACAGACAAGCAACACTGCTTGAAATAACAGCACAAAACCATGTACGACGTGCGACGGACGTATCCGTTAGGGCAGTTACGTAAAATCTGGCGTTATGGGCTGTGGCAGCAGACGACCGACGCGAGTGCCTTTGCTAACTGCACTACCTCGCCCGCAGCGAATCACCTCGGGTCGTGACCCTATCCGTTGGACCCTAGAGGACTGGAAAACCTTGGTCTATGAGTCCAGATTTCAGTTGGTAAGAGGTAATGGTAAGGATCGAGTGTGGCGCACACTCAAGGAACGCATGGACCGGGCTGTGAACAATGCACTGTATCTGGTGGTGGCTCCGTAATTGTGTGTGCTATGTTTACACGCCAACTGAACCGATCATTGAGTGGAAATGGTTGTGCTCTGCTGCTTGGAGAACATCTTCAGCAATTCATGTACTTCATGCTCGCAAACAATGACGTATTTTTATGGGTGACAGTGCACCGTGTCACCAGGCCACAATTGTTCAGGACTCGTGTGAAGCACGTTGCAGACCTCGAGCGAATGATATGGCTACGCACATCGCCCGACATGAATCTCACCTAACATGGGTGGGACATAATAGAGGGGTCAGTTCGTGCGTAAGTCCTGCACCGGTGACACTCCCGCAGTTATGGACGGCTATAGAGGCAGCATTGCTCAGTATTCCTGCAAGGGACTTCGAACGACTTGCTGAGTCCATACCACGTCGAGCTGCTGCACTATGCCGAGCGAAAGGAGGTCCGTCTCTATACTAGGAGGTATCCCATGACTTTTGTCACCTCAGCGCGTGTTAATTGTTTTTCACTAGATTTCTGCCGGTTTATCTGAATCGAACCTTGCTTCAGTCTAGCACAGAACAGTTTTATTGTTTTTAATACGTAGTGAAAGGAAAATTTTAAGGTCAATAATAATTCCTTATTCACGTTTCGAATCGTGCAAGCTAAGATCATACCCAAATTTTTGCTTACTTTGTTATCTCTAAACACGTCTCAAGGTGCCCCAGGAAGGCGAAACGCTTTGTTAATAAAAGAATAAGTTGTAATCAAAACTTTTTAAATTCAGAAATAAATAGCAGTGAAACTGTTTTAATGATTAGGACGTATGTGGCCTAGCGCTGGTCACGGAGCGGTTTCTTTCCCAAGAGCGGGACCTTTAGCACCCTAACCATCGGAACCTCCAGATTGCTTCGGTTGTATGGGAGGGAGGGAGGGAGGGAGGGAGGGAGTGAGTGAGTGAGTGAGTTTCTAACAACCGGCCTCCGTTCTGTTCGCGTAGCGGTCGCATAATCGAGCTCCATATATAGGCGGAAACATCCTTTGCTCTTTAGATGCTTATTTCTACGCTAAAGATACGTACTCAATACGAATTATTATTGTTCCAAAATATTATTTTTTGGTTCGTTACGAACCGGTTTTCGGCTTCTTGGGCCATCGTCAGATAACTTAATGTTAAACAGATAGTCTACAATCTCAGCGAGAATTTATAGCTGTGCAAAGAATGCTATACAAAGATATGTTATATTTTTTTACTAAAACGCAAGTGTACCTAAACAGACAAATGGTTAAAATGGCTGTAAGCACTATGGGACTTAACATCTGAGGTCATCAATCCCCTAGACTTAGAACTATCTAATCTAACTAACCTAAGAACATCACACACACCCACGTCTGAGGCAGGATTCGAATCTGCGACCATAGCAGCAGCGCGGTTCCGGACTGAAGCGCCTAGAACCGCACGGTCACAGCCGCTGGCCCTAAAGAGACATGGAACAAATAAATCTTGTATTACCGTTGTTGTTGTTGTTGTTGTTGTTGTGGTCTTCAGTCCTGAGACTGGTTTGATGCAGCTGTCCATGCTACTCTATCCTGTGCAAGCTTCTTCATCTCTCAGTTCCTACTGCAATCTACATCCTTCTGAATCTGCTTAGTGTACTCATCTCTTGGTCTCCCTCTACGATTTTTACCCTCCACGCTGCCCTCCAGTATTAAATGGGTGATCCCTTGATGCCTCAGAACATGTCCTACCAACCGATCCCTTCTTCTAGTCAAGTTGTGCCACAAACTCCCCTTCTCCCCAATTCTATTCAATACCTCCTTATTAGTTATGTGATCTACCCATCTAATCTTCAGCATTCTTCTGTAGCACCACATTTCGAAAGCTTCTATTCTCTTCTTGTCTAAACTATTTATCGTCCACGTTTCATTTCCATACATGGCTACACTCCATACAAATACTTTCAGAAACGACTTCCTAACACTTAAATCAATACTCGATGTTAACAAATTTCTCTTCTTCAGAAACGCTTTCCTTGCCATTGCCAGTCTACATTTTATATCCTCTCTACTTCGACCATCATCAGTTATTTTGCTCCCCAAGTAGCAAAACTCCTTTACTACTTTAAGTGTATCGTTTCCTAATCTAATTCCCTCAGGATTACCCGACTTAATTCGACTACATTCCATTATCCTTGTTTTGCTTTTGTTGATAATTTTTCCCGAGGGCATCCAGCTTTACTGTATATTACCGTATATTCCAATATTAAAACTATGCAAGTTTATAAAACAGGAATGTTCAACAGGTGAGTAATGCCACAGCCAGCTACGTCATATGGACAGAGTGGTGAATGTGACGAACAGACCGAATAAAAGGAGGGGAACAAAGACGTCTATGAGATGTGGGTGTGAAACAGTTACAACGCGTTTATTAGCTAATGTTGAGAGTATTAATAACTGGCTGCTACTTTAATAAGGGTCAGTACTGGAACTGTGTTTGATCATTAATGACCAGGTCAGGTTTCTTTGGCTGGTGCTTATTAATGGCCAGAATTTACAGAATGTTAGTTTTCGCCCCTTAGTTCCTTTATGGAGAACATCGCATTTCACATCATATGACTGACTTTAATTCAGAGCCTGTTCAGCAAAAGTAGACTCTTTTTTTTTTTCAATCTAGTAGTTTCCCAATTGCAGAACATTTGTTTTACACACTCACGTAGATTTAATACGTGAATATACTATAACGTAAGATTTAAAGGTTCAGTGTCTCTAAGGTATTACATAATGCTTGTGTTTTGCATCGATGTAGTCATAAGATGTCACATATGTCATTACAACATTCTTTGCACACCTATGAATTCTCGCTGAAGTTGTGTGGACTATCTGTTTAGCATAAAGTTATCTGACGATGGCCTACGAAGCCGAAAGCCGGTTCGTAAATATTATTTTGGAACAATAATACTTCGTATTCAAGTTATTAATATGTCTATGGTCCTACAAGAGACGAAGGAATAATCCGTAAATATTATTTCCACTTTGATGCTTGGTCACTATGGCCCCATAAGATAGCGGACACCATGTGACTGTAGCCTTATTAATAACAGGGATGCAGGTACCAAAAGATCAAGTGTACATACATAAAACGAAAATAAAACTGCTCTGTCAAAAGGAAACAAGATTTTATATAACGTATGAAAACATAGCACAAATAGTTTTTAAATAGATGTGTCGTAATCCGAGGTGTAAAGAGAAGGTTATGAAAAGAGAACAAGAGAATCTACTCATAAATAGTGAAATTATACGTATGTGTAGCTCGACGAGAAGACACTGGTTACACAGAAATAAGCTTTATAGTTTACATTATGACAGTGTGAGCAAAACGTCCAAGGGGTGTAAATAAAAAAATATTTTATCAGTAGTTTGTGTACGTCAGGGATTTAACGCTCCCTTGCATTATTCAATTGCAATATAAAGGGATCCAACCTTATCTTATTCATATAAACTTTATAAATCTTGAGGGGGGTGTGACGATTACTACCGTCCATATAAACTGTAGCTACGCCATAGCAGGTATCTTATATATCATTTAGGCCAAGGGTGTAAATGATTACATTATTAGATCCTCATTAATATAAGAACTAATATGACATATAAGAACATTAATATGAAGTACTGAGCAGAGTATCACTTATGACATATTTTTATCTGTTGATTTATATAAGGATGGAACATCAAGCAACAGTAACCCGAAGGACGGAGGGAGGGATGGAAAGAAAGGGGAGGTAAAAAGTTTTTACTGTAGACCACAGCTTTTTCACTTTTGCAGATCGCTAACACATTTTCGAACACATCTGTAAAGCTATTCAAATAATATTTGTTCTTCAAGTCAGTCGGTTCATTAAGAATCCTATCTGAAGGCAAAATAAAGTTTGCAAAAATTTCAGTCTCTTCTAACAAATTCATATTACCATTATCAAATTTTTGCTATAAATCCATTTCATTTGAGATGTTGCCTAGATCGTGAGCATGTGCTTTCAAGTGGGTGCGTGGATCATGTTTATTGCTGTCATGTGCTATTCTTGTGCATCTTATTTTTAGTTTCCTGCCTGTTCGACGGGTATAAATTTTCTCTCATTGCTGAAAACTGATTCTGTAAACACCGGACTGATCTTATGTAGCCTCCTGCCCATTGTCATGTTATAGCTTTTCCCATTCTTCTGTAGCACCGTATTGAAAGTACTTGCTGCATCTTCTTCTTCTTCTTCTTCTTCCGTAGGGTCAACGTTTTATAGCCATACAATGTTTTCCTGCGGATGTACAGTTTCATAAACTACTTCTGATCCACATTTGTATGAATGTGCCATAATACTAAAGCCTCTGCATCTGTGGCAATTTGCTTCTGATATCTCCAGGCAACTTCGGCCACAGTCTGGAATCATACTTCCTAATCGGTCATTTTTTTTTCTTCAGTCCTTCCAAATTTTTGTATGTAACAACACTTTCCTACTACTCTCGATTAGTTACCTCGTAGTGCTTTTTACCCGTAAAACATGTTCTGCGCCGGCCGAAGTGGCCGAGCAGTTCTAGGCGCTACAGTCTGAAACCGCGCGACCGCTACGGTCGCAGGTTCAAATCCTGCCTGTGGCATGGATGTGTGTGGTGTCCTTAGGTTAGTTAGGTTTAAGTAGTTCTAAGGTCTAGGGGACTGATGACCTCAGAAGTTAAGTCCCATAGTGCCCAGAACCATTTTTGAACATGTTCTGCTCTAATTGTTCTTTTCATTACATTCAGTAGTTCTACTTTTCTTGATGCAGAAGCACAGTCCATCTGCGGAATTCACACTGGTTTCTCTGACTCGTGTAATTTTATTTCTGGTCCGACAGTTTCTCTAACTCCTTATGTAACACCTACACATCTACCGTACATACTTGTCACTTTCTTCCTTGGTTTCCTCTTCACTGATTAAAAAAAAGAATTTTTTTGCGGATGCGATAGAGCTCGTGGTCCATACGTCTAGCAAAACTCCGCACAGTTAATCATTCAAAATGGCATACGACTGCATCTCGCAGTGGTGAAACAGGGAGAAGAAAGTGGTTCAAAAATGGTTCAAATGGCTCTGAGCACTATGGGACTTAACATCTATGGTCATCAGTCCCCTAGAACTTATTACTACTTAAACCTAACTAACCTAAGGACAGCACACAACACCCAGTGGAGAAGAAGTGCACTGACCGTAGAACGAGACGGCACATGCGCGCCACGCGATCTTGCCATACCGGGGCTCAACAGACGGCATGCTCTGGAGGTCGCCTGGAATGCTACCGGACTGGATGACCCACAGAGACCGACAGGCGAGTGGAAAAGTACTCTCGCCTGCCACAGATGGGTCGTTACTGCTTCCCCGGTTAGGTAAGACTTCACCGCGGAAAGATACCGCCGAGCTACATGAATGGGCGGTGGCAAGACTCGAGTGGTGCAAGAAGGTTTCAAACGCACATTGTACTCCTCTTGTTCCGTCATTTGTGTTACAAGGCAGAGATTACTTATACCTAAAAACTCTTCATGGTGCGAAAATCTGCCAAATACGCACGCAAATACTTCTATTAACCTATTTGCACGCCTGTTGTAGTTTTCAGTTCAAGTCAACTTGATGGTTCTTTAGTCGTGGTGTAACACGGACTTCAGGGAATGAGCTTTGCCGTGAAGCTACACACTTCACTTTTGGTACGTCAACAATAATTCTCTTATCGTACCTTAACTAAATTCTTAGACATATGCGTCTGCCAGTCTATTTCTTGCTGTCCAGTACCGTGAAGTCCTCACTCTTACTGGCTGTAGGACTATAATGATAAGTGTATCAAACCTCTATAAAACTCGTGCTGTTATGTTATATTCGCGCTTTTTCGTTCAATTTTTGTTGATGTCTTGACCAGCTCTAACTTTCATCTAGATCGCATTTCGAACTCCCTTCGTACCTGTCACTTTTCTGTTTCCGGTATTTGTGAAAGAGATAGTCAACGAATTTCCTTCCCGTTCTTATGTTGTTTTGTAGATTATACCGAACACGGTGGTATAGTAGTTAATATTTTGGTTTCACCATCTGGAGTAGTGGGACTCATATCCTTGTCCAGCCATTTAAAAAAAGGTTTTTGTGGTTCCTTTACGCAGATTATGAAGAATTCAGAGATGGTTTCTCGGAAAAGGACCGATTTTTTATCATTTTGCCCCTGTTTGTGATAGTGTTCCGTCATTTACTGTTTTTTTTTTAAAGAAATTTCTGCTATTTGATTGTTAGTGGTTCGTTTATTTTACACAATCATGATCATGACAATCATGGTTTGTAGCCGTTCTTAAGTGCATGTTGCAACGTTAAAATATATCTGACCTGTCTGTGACATGTCATCTTCGAAAAAACATTTTTTGCTCTTATTTATAAGATACAAGTCGTATTACAAGATACAAGTACATATCGAAGATCCGTAATGTGGGTGAACATTTGCACACCGAAAAACCATTAACTCACAGTTTGGCGTATTTAACAGCTAATGTATTCCTGTGACCTTCATTTGTCACTTCTGTTCATCAACTAATGTTAACATACTTTCAATAAGCATACCGTTTGTTGATGGTTTTGCACTGTGCACCATATTAGCCATATTATGGATCTTCGGTATGTACTCGTATTCTGCGATACGACAACTGATCTATAAGACCAGAAACGTGTTTTTTCAACGCTGACATGTCACAGACAGGTCACACAAATTTTAACATTTCTACATGCACTTTTGAATGGCTATAAAGTCGACATCATGATTGTGTAAAGTAAATGAACAATTAACAATCAAAATTCTTTATGACTCTGGTCCACTACGAAGGAAAATTGCCTCTAATCACTTGATAGTCGACGAGGCGTTCAATTACAATCATCCTTCCTGTGGAACTGGGAATTGCCTATCTATGTACATAAGTTTTCACTCATTTTGGACGCCACCAAACGACTGACCATTTTACAGACCTTCTCATTAAACACGCGTACGACTATTTTGTTGTATTGGTTTGGAGTTGCCTTTATCTCTTGAAGCTGGTGGAAAAGAAAACGTCATCTGTATGCATCAACTTCTAGTATTAATACCAATTTGATAGCTGGAGAGACACACTCGTACTCAAAGAAGGTACAGATTAGTAAAGCAAGTGTTAAGGCGTCCAGAACCATGTAACTAGGCACTCAAAAATGTAGGAGAGGAAAAACTGTAAGAGCCCACAAAAATTAGATCGTGTAAAACAGGAAATACTAAATCAGATGTATAGCCATTGAGCTATGTAGAAGGGAAAGGCTCCTAGATATGAAGTTTCAATAGAAAACTGTGAAGAGCCAGTATTACACAAATGGGACTCGTAAGACTGTTTACAAGGACGTAAGCAGAGAATGACAACCCAAAATGGAACAATACTGCAATTATTCTCCTTCTTAAGATGCAGGAAGACGAGGTGTAAAAAATTGACATATCAGCCTCCTCTCTGTAACGTAAATCATGTTCATTAAAATTATGACTACGCACATAAAAAAGAAAGACAGAAAAAAGATTACTTTAGAAGTGGATATAGATCAATGGACGATCTGTAAGTCTTGAATGTCATTACAGTCTGCAGGATTAGATTCACAGACGATGAGAGAGCATTTGACTCGACTTAAAAATAATGCACTGACAGCCTTTAAGAAACAAGGAATTAATTCAACGTATATTAACCGTAAAATACGTAAGTCTACGCTACAGCTTCCATTAGACATCATCAGCATATTGAGACACTGACATAATTTTGTCCTCTTGTGGCCTTTCTCTTCCGCATTCATCGATTCAGTTGCAGTTTGTGCCCTTTAATTTACTTGGCGATTATACTCCACGGGACAGTTCAAGAAACGACAGTTCAGTTATCAGTCTGATGGAGACTCAACCAGAATCAGCTTACTCGGCTTCTGGGGATGCTATATGTAGCTGGACTTGCCTATTCAATTTATGCACCTGAAAACTTGAACCGTTTCAGCTACCACAAGAGCGCTTATGAGCAATCTGTCCTGAGCGTGTAATTGCTCCCAGAGGCAATTTTTCTAATTACATGCACTCTTTTAACAGTACACGAGTATCTTTCCTAACTTGCCGTTAGTTACGTATTATTGTTGCATTAAGCTGACATGTATGTACTACGATGACGTTCTCTTATCCTTCGATGTTAGTTTCCGGCTTCCTGGATCAGGTAGTGAATCAAGGACCTTCGTCGTCGCTTGTATTTCCACCAATCCTCCTTGAAGTCCGTTTTCCAGTTTTCCTCTCCTTTTCTCTGTGGACTTCCTCACTGTATCTGCAATCTCTTTCTCGGTTTTACTGGTGGTATCTTTCCAGTTAACTCTCTCCACACTGAAACTCATCACTGTCCATACTACCTCGGTTTTATCGTTTCTGTTTTAAATACTTGTTTTGCAAATCAAACTGCCTTTTCCTGCTGCTAGTTAGTTTACCGTATCCCATACGCGTTTCGCCTTCTCCTGTTCTAAGGCATCATCAGTGGGATCTATAACGATGCAGTTTTGCTAGTTATAGATTATCAAACAGTTCACTTCGCGATTTTTTGTAAAAATGTAATTACTTACGATTTGCTGATCTGCGTTTCCTCACATCTGGCCTGGAGGTCGCACTACCAATTTATCACTGTTCTATATTCACATCTTTGTGTTCTCGCCATCCACACACTGTTCACCATGTTTCTCGCTCTTTTTTGTGGTGGACTATCGTTCTTTTGCCACTCGATACAACTATTTCGTCGTACACTTCTTTTCACAGCGTAAATATTGCGGCTCCATTACGTGTATCATCGTCTTTGGTATGTTTACCTATTTGTTGCCAACCTAACGAAGTATATGTTCGTTACTAACTTCTGTTTGTGATGTTTATAACGTGCAGATTTTTTTTGTTTGGGTGGGGGGGGGGGGGGTGGAGTGGCGGTTGTACTAGCTGTTAGCGAGTGGCTGAAAACATTGGTGTCAGCTGTTTTGACTCTTCGCTTCGATATTCTGGGGAGGGGTCATGGATGAGTGAGTGTGAAGATGTTCGGTTCTATTATTATTACATTGGACAGTATTGTTACATTTGTTCTTTTTGCGAACACTATTTTGTCTATTAGTGTAAATAATGAATTACTGGTAGATTTGCAAAACAAGTGTTTAGATGCTTGCTGCGGAGGATGGCCACACAAACAAACTTGCGTTTCTGTTTTGTTGTAAAGTTTCGCAATTTCCGTCAATTCTCTAATCTCCTCTCTTGTCTTGCTCGCTTTCCTTTTTGTCGTAGATCATGTACCAGCTGCATATGGTAGGATACTTTTATAGTAATTTGAATACAGAACTTTTTCACAGCAGAATGTGGAACTTCCCAGAAATCTATACTGTCCAGAGTTTATTTTCATCGACATAATAGCAAACCGCTGCTCTGGTAGGTTTATTTGTCACAGCCGAAGATATCACAGGCTGGCCAGCCGGCCGAAGTGGCCGTGCGGTTAAAGGCGCTGCAGTCTGGAACCGCAAGACCGCTACGGTCGCAGGTTCGAATCCTGCCTCGGGCATGGATGTTTGTGATGTCCTTAGGTTAGTTAGGTTTAACTAGTTCTAAGTTCTAGGGGACTAATGACCTCAGCAGTTGAGTCCCATAGTGCTCAGAGCCATTTGAACCATTTGAACAGGCTGGCCAGCGAGGGCTCCGGATCTGAAAACTGCGAAGAGGTCAGAGATGGTTTAGAGAGAGACGAACTTTAAGCCTCACAAAAATCTCTTCAGTCCTTCTCTTCCTCAGGGATGCCACTGGCTACCAATAAAACTCGTGGTAGAGCACTTGCCCGTGAAAGGCAAAGGTTCCGAGTTCGAGTCTCGGTCCGGCACACAGTTTTAATCTGCCAGGAAGTTTCAATAAAACTCGTGATCCACCTCATATAGAGCACAAGTCGCCACGACGCGTTTGTAGAAGATGAAGGTATCAAAAATATAAAATAGTTAAAAATATGATAAAATAGTTTTGACTGCGTAAAATATTTAGAAAAAAAGGCGGTGACCGGTTTAGGCCAATATCTGACAATCCTCTGACCGTTACGTACACTGTAAATGGTGTAACATGAAAGCTATTAGAGGACACATGAAGATAAACACAACAGTAACATAGTATAACTAAAATATAACTAAAAAAAGAAGAGCTACCCTTGCTGGCTGTTGGAGCTGGTGGCATGGAGCACTAACTGCTGTTGACTGGCGTGAAGAGCAACTGCTGCTACGACGTGCAGCTGCCGTCGCATAGATAGCGAGAGCTCCGCTCGTCGTCTCCAGCATTACGTCAGTGATAGCCAAAGGCCGTCAAATACGAAAACAATCAGTAAAAATACAATTGTAGTTCGAAATATTTTAATCACGAACACAGTCATGCAAAATAGAAAAATAGGCTTCCGTAATTTATAATACAAGAACATGTAAAAGAAACGTAATAAAGACATAAACTATTAACAGTCGAACTAGACCTAAAGTGCACTCTCTGGTGTTTGCACGTAACATACGTTGTGCAAAGGTTACACACAAGGATGTCACCAGTAAGCATTATAACGATTTGAAATCGGTATGTTCCTGTTTCCAATCAGTGGCTTACAATTTTTCATTCGGAATGTAATCATCATTATATACAAAAGATAATAAGCACATTAGATACAATAGGAACAGTCACAATGAGGCTAAAAATGTACAAAGGAAGTATTAATAACTATAAAGCAATAAACTACTGACATTAAAATTTGACACAAGCTGCCGTCTATGGGGATTTGCATGTAACATCTGTAGATCAAAGATGGCGTAAAATCTCGCCACCTGTTATCCATTTTTCTATTTTGGAAGAGTGTCTCCAGTTAAAATAATGCGAATTTTTGGTTTCAGACTGTGACGTCACATAGCTACTATCTTAGCCTACCTATCCCTAGGCTAAGACTGCAACAAATTTATTTATACTGAGAATTATTCAGGATAGAAAGATGATAGGTTAATGCTTGTCAGATCAGTTAATTACACGTATGGAACTTTTTACTTCCTGCTCAGTTCGTTATACGAGCACCATAAATTGAAAGTATGAACATTACTGCGGAAAAACGCTTCTACCCCTCAACATTCGATAAATTCTTTCATATTGAAATTTTACATGAATGGAAAACACGGCGCCGATGATTTGTAAAAGCTCTCGCAGCCTATTGGGCACTGCAGCGATTTTAAATCATATGTCACAGTACGAACACCATTCGCATTCAGATTTTAACGTCTACAATGCGTGTAGAACGAACATCAATAACATTTCAAAACATGTGTCGTTAGGCAACGAATCAGTTTTCATATCATTTAAACTTTCGGAATATAATGCGTGTAGAACGAACATCAATAACATTTCAAAACATGTGTCGTTAGGCAACGAATCAGTTTTCATATCATTTCAACTTTCGGAATATAGTTAATTGTCTCTCAAGAACTGAGAGATATTTTACGACTCAACGTCCAACCAACTTATAAAATGAAAAATGAAAGTAAATAGCAAAAGTGGCAGTTAAGTGCGACATGTAAGGATATAGGAACCTCACTTTCAAATTACATCTTTTGCTTAGTTTTGTACGTCAGATGTCTTAATTGTTTTACCTTGCCCTAACCTTACGACAGCGTAAACAGAAGTATTTGTTTACACCAAGTTTTTCGATACTAGCGTGGAGTGACTATCGTTCACTGATTTAGCCAACAAATTTACATTTTATATGTGTTTCTCAGCGTAATTATTTCCTCAGTAATCGCAGGCAGAGTGGTAGCCACATTATAAGAGGTTGACAACTTTGCGGCATGACATGAAACAGGAATTGGATGACCTACAATTCTCTATCAGCGGTGTCTGGGCTCAGCAACCAAATCTTAAATAAAAGGTTGGCATTTTACAAACACACAAGTAGACAATTTCTTTCAAAATTAGCGCAAGACAACGTAAATTCTATCTACCGTGTTTTCGTATTTTACACAGTATCGAAAAGAAGTCGTATAAATGAGAGTCCGCAAACAAATGCTTGTTGATATATTGGCTACAGCCACATGTGACTTGAAACTACAAGAGCTGCTCATTGTGGTTACCACTTTTTCGTGGACTTCTTTCTGTCCCCTCCTCATAAATTAGAAAGTCGTCCTAACAAAGGTGGCTTTCTTTTACAGTGTTTTACTGTCGTGGTCACACACATAGTTTCATTGCCGCTTTCGGCTTCTTAACAAGAAGCATTTGTAGACTTAGAGAAAGCTTTTGACAGTGTTGACTGGAATACTCTCTTTCAAATTCTAAAGGTGGCAGGTGTAAAATACAGGGAGCGAAAGACTATTTACAATTTGTACAGAAACCAGATGGCACTTACAAGAGTTGAGGGGCATGAAAGGGAAACAGTGGTTGGGAAGGGAGTGAGACAGGGTTGTAGCCTCTCCACGATGTTATTCAATCTGTATATTGAGCAAGCAGTAAAGGAAACAAAAGAAAAATTCGGAGTAGGTATTAAAATCCATGGAGAAGAAATAAACACTTTGAGGTTCGCCGATGACATCGTAATTCTATCAGACACAGCAAAGGACTTGGAAGAGCAGTTGAACGGGATGGACAGTGTCTTGAAAGGATGATAAAGATGAACATCAACAAAAGCAAAACGAGGATAATGGAATGTGGTCGAATTAAGTCGGGTGATGCTGAGGGAATTAGATTAGGTAATGAGACACTTAAAGTAGAAAAGGAGTTTTGCTATTTGGGGAGCAAAATAACTGATGATGGTTGAAGTAGAGAGGATATAAAATGTAGACTGGCAATGGCAGGGAAAGCGTTTCTGAAGAAGAGAAATTTGTTAACATCGAGTATAGATTTAAGTGTCAGGAAGTCGATTTTGAAAGTATTTGTATGGAGTGTAGCCATGTATGGAAGTGAAACGTGGACGATAAATAGTTTGGACAAGAAGAGAATAGAAGCTTTCGAAATGTGGTGCTACAGAAGAATGCTGAAGATTAGATGGGTAGATCATATAACTAATGAGGAAGTATTGAATATAATTGGGGAGAAGAGGAGTATGTGGCACAACTTTACAAAAAGGAGGGACCGGTTAGTAGGACATGTTCTGAGGCACCAAGGGATCACTAATTTAGCATTGGAGGGCAGCGTGGAGGGTAAAAATCGTAGAGGGAGACCAAGAAATGAATACACTAAGCAGATTCAGAAGGATGTGGGTTGCAGTACCAGGTCGGGTTGACGGAGGAGATAGAGAAGATCCAAAGAAGAGCGGCGCGTTTCGTCACTGGGTTATTTGGTAACCGTGATAGCGTTACGGAGATGTTTAATAAACTCAAGTGGCAGACTCTGCAAGAGAGGCGCTCTGCATCGCGGTGTAGCTTGCTCGCCAGGTTTCGAGAGGGTGCGTTTCTGGATGAGGTATCGAATATATTGCTTCCCCCTAATTATACTTCCCGAGGAGATCACGAATGTAAAATTAGAGAGATTAGAGCGCGCACGGAGGCTTTCAGACAGTCGTTCTTCCCGCGAACCATACGCGACTGGAACAGGAAAGGGAGGTAATGACAGTGGCACGTAAAGTGCCCTCCGCCACACACCGTTGGGTGGCTTGCGGAGTATCAATGTAGATGTAGATGTAGATGTAGATGTACTGGTAGATGAAGAAGCTCGCACAGGATAGGGTAGCATGGAGAGCTGCATCAAACCAGTCTCAGGACTGAAGACCACAACAACAACAACAACAAAAACAACAACAACAACAACAAGATGAGCACGTTACACAGTAGCTCGTCAACTAAGCAGACCAGGAGAGGTGTTCACACTAATGTGTCTCTTGGTATGCTTAGTTGACGAGCTACTGTGCACTGCGCCTAGTCTATGTACATCTGGATTTCCTTGGTTTTTGTCCAATGCATCTGCATCTACACACATAGCCGAAAAAGCCTTCGTATGGTGCGTTGCAGAGGGTACCCAGTACCACTACTAGTCATTTCCTTTGTTGTACTACTCGTTAACTACAACGAGGGAAAAGCGATTGTCTGTATACCTCCTTACGAGCCCTAATTTCTCGTGGTTCTTAGGCGAAATGCACGTTGGCTGCAATGGAATCATTCTGCAGTCAGTCTCAAATGTCGGTTCCGTAAATTTTGTCAATAGCGTTCCTCAAAAACAACGCCGCCTTCCTTCCCATGATCCCCATTGTAGTTCCCGCAGCATATCCGTAATACTTGCATATTGTTTGAAACTACCGGTAACAAACGAAGCAGCCGACTCCCAACAATTCTGATATCTTCCTTTAATCCGACATGGTGCGGATCCCAAACACTGGAACTATACTCAAGAATGGTTCACACTATTGTACTACACTACTGGCCATTAAAATTGCTACATGACGAAGATGCCGTGCTACAGACGCGAAATTTAACCGTCAGGAAGAAGAAATTGCTGTGATATGCAAATGATTAGCTTTTCAGAGCATTGACACAAGGTTGGCCCTGGTGACGACAACTACAACGTGCTAACACGAGGAAAGTTTCCAACCGATTTCTCATACACAAACAGCAGTTGACCGGCGTAGCCTGGTGAAACGTTGTGAAGCGTCGTGTAAGGAGGAGAAATGCATACCATCACGATTCCGAATTTGATTAAGGCCGGATTGTAGCCTTCCGCGATTGCACTTTATCGTATCGCAATATTGCTGCTCGCGTTGGTCGAGATCCAATGACTGTTGGCAGAATATGGAATCGGTGAGTTCAGGAGGGTAATACGGAACGCCGTGCTGGATCCCAACGGCCTCGTATCACTAGCAGTCGAGATGACAGTCATCTTATCCGCATGGCTGTAACTGATCGTGCAGCTACGTCTCGATCCCTGAATCAACAGATGGGGACGTCTGCATACAACCACCACCTGCACGAACAGTTCGACGACGTTTGCAGCAGCATGGACTATCAGCTCGGAGACCATGGCTGCGGTTACCCTTGACGCTGCATCACAGACAGGAGCGCCTGCGATGGTGTACTCAACGACGAACCTGGGTGCACGTATGACAAAACGTCATTTTTTCGAATGAATCCAGGTTCCGTTTACAGCATCATGATCGTCGCATCCGTGTTGGGCGACATCGCGGTGAACGCACGTTGGAAGAGCGTATTCGTCATCGCCATACTGGCGTTATGGTATGGGGTGCCATTGGTTACACGTTTCGGTCACCTCTTATTCGCATTGACGGCACTTTGAACAGTGGACGTGACATTTCAGATGTGTTACGACCCGTGGCTCTACCCTTCATTCGATCCCTGCTAAACTCTACATTTCAGCAGGATAATGCACGACCGCACGTTGCAGGTCCTGTATGGGCCTTTCTGGATACAGAAAATGTTCGACTGCTGCCCTGGCCAGCACATTCTCCAGATCTCTCACCAATTGAAAACGTCTGGTAAATGGTGGCCGAGCAACTGGCTCGTCACAATACGCCAGTCACTACTCTTGATGAACTGTGGTATCGTGTTGAAGCTGCATAGGGAGCTGTACCTGCACACGCCATCCAAGCTCTGTTTGACTCAATGCCCAGGCGTATCAAGGCCGTTATTACGGCCAGAGGTGGTTGTTCTGGGTACTGATTTCTCAGGATCTATGCACCCAAATTGTGTGAAAATGTAATCACATGTCAGTTGTAGTATAATATATTTGTCCAATGAATACCCGTTTATCACCTGCATTTCTTCTTGGTGTAGCAGTTTTAATGGCCAGTAGTGTATATGCAGTCTCCTTTACAGATGAAGCCCACTTTTCTGAAACTCTCCCAATAAAAGGAAATCGACCATTTGCTTTCCCTACTTCAATCCTTGCATGCTCATTCCATTTCGTATTGCTTTGCAGCGTTACGTGACTGTGTGAAGCAGCACACTACTAATACTGCACCCGAACACCATGGACTCGTTCTTGCTACTCATCTGCATGAACTTACATTTTTATACTTTTACAGTCAGCTGTCTTTCATCACACCACTAGAAATGGTGTCTCACTCATTTTGTATCTTGCTACAGTCACTTAACGACGACGCCTTCCCTTACACCAATGCATAATCAGCAAACAGATGCTCACTGCTGTTTATCCCATCCACAGATCATTTATGAATATAGATGAGACGCCCTTCTTAACCTGCAGGACAAGACAGATAGTTAGATTGTGGAAAGAGGCCCAAATAAGGGGCTGTCAGTTAAACTCGAACATACAACTTCATTACTTGATCAAACATTACAAGATCCCAAACAAATTTTTAAAAACACACAGCTTTAATCTTTGGAACTTAATTACCGGCTGAGAGCCATTTTAATTTAAAAACGGCTGAAGGCCAATAACTTAAAACGAAAGCACGATCAGAAATTTAAAAGGCAAGCCTTATCTTAAAACAGATCTTTAGTTAGGCTGAAGTAACAAGTTAAATTCAAATCGGCTGTAGGCCTAACAAAACTCCGTAACATAATTTTTTAACTACCGAAGGCCGTTCATTAATTTAGGCTGAAGACCTTAGAGCAAACAACTCAAACTCAAAATCGGCTGAAAACCCAAGACTTAAAATTCAGTAACATTAAAATTTTTGAAAATGCCGACGGCGTTACGTGACACAGTTCATTGGACTAGGCTGAAGGCCTTAAGAGCAAAACAACTCTAATTTTTTTAAAAACGGCTAGAAGCCATACAGGTGTAAACAACAAGAACAAATTTTAAAAAATAGGGCAGTACACACAAGGGCCCTCCGATGTTAGAGGGTCGGCGTGCAATTCAAAAACTAACGCTCGTTTAGGTGAGACAGGTAGTCGGGCCAACCATTCACGATCCGACGACAACCCAACCGACCGACTGTGAACCGACCCACCTACAAGATAACTTCCACTTCACCCGATCAGGGCACAGCCAATTATACATGGAGCCGTCAAACTACACACCGTGCTGGACAGCAACAACACGATGAGTAAACTACACTGCCTGAAATTTACGTCAACGGCCAGGGCAGGTAACCGGAACGTTAACGGCCGCAAGGCAGAAGATTCCGCTGGTGCACTTCAATTCAAACAACCAAATACAGTGAAACTCCGCCGGAGGGTGGCTAGAATTTTCCAACTTGAAAACCATGTTGTTGCTCGCGGCAATGTCCCAACAGCCGACAGCGAACTTCAAACGACACAGTGTGAACAATCTTGACTTGCTGGTAGGTTAAGTGAAAACTCAACTTTCGTGTCCAGGGTCGGTGAGCCACGGACCTCGTAGCAACTGGAACAGCGCCACACACTCAGAGACAGCCAGTGGTTCCCGGCAAAACTACACCCCGCCGAGAACTCCTCGCTGCTCCACACCAACGGACCGACCGCTCGCACACCACTCAGCCGGAAACTAAAGCGCCAGGTCGAAGATAGTTCAAGGTGCGAATATCGATACACACCGCTGCTGCCACCCCCAGAAGGAGAGGATAACAACATAATCGCGATAACCGCGGGAGACTAAACACACAATCGCAACGAAGGTTTAATCCAGTCTCCGGTGGGGCACCGTGACAAATACTTTGAAAGGTGGCTACACTGAGCCACAGCGCCAGAGATTGCGCCAAAGAGTATTATTCAGCCGCCTCCACTGGCAGTGCTTGTCGAGAACTCGTAGTAGTCAGTGCTTGCTGAGATGTCGTAGTGAAGAGTTCTTGTCGAGAAGTCGTGGTGGAGAGTGCTTGTTGAGATGTGGTAGTAGTGAGTCGGTGTTGATATGTTGTAGTAGGGAGTGCTTGTTCCATGTTTTATGCAGTTGTTTGATGGGCTAGACAGCAGATGTTGTTCGAATGGAGATATTGTAATGATCAGAGTGCTTTTCGTCAATATATATGAAGGTAAAATATTCCCTTTTTTCATTATTTCCATGTCTTAAATAATGCGTCATTACAGGTTCAGTCAACAAAGCATCTGGCTTGTGTTCTTGTATTAGAGCGTAATCCTGGTTTTCTTGCGCAATTATAGTATTTCTATTTTTTTAATTACTTCAGTGTAAATGATATTTAAAATTTCTTGTCTTATTGAAGAAGAACCGTGCCATATGTGTACGTTGAATCACACTTCCACACACAGAACAGTTACACTTGTGCTTTGTTGTTGCGTTGGTTTTATAGCTGCTGGGGACTTAATTAATTAATTGTGTTAACGGAAAATTTCACTCCATTCTTTGTTGTTATTCTATGCAGTCAGATTGCGTACTAAAACTAGTCAGGGCCAACCGTTTACGAGACTTCGTAATCAGACATACAACTACTAAAAATTTAAAAAGAATTTGCATTCATAATAGATAATTAAGCCCCCATCCAACTTCACGGAATCTGTTGCGCTTCATCGCTGCTTCGCAGGCTCTCATGTGAGCAAAGGGCAAGCTGAGTTTCACACGAGTGACTCTTTCTAAAACCGAGTTGTTTTGCGGGTAGAAGCTTTTCCGTTTCAAGAAAATTTGTTGTATTCGAACTGAAAATATGTTCAAGGATTCAGCAGCAGGCCGATGTTAAAGATATTGGTCTGTAATTTTGCGGGTCCGTTCTTTTACCCTTCTTATATAAGGGAGTCACCCGCGCTTTTTCCAGTCGCTTGGGACTTTGCGTTGGTCGAGAGACTCGCGATAAATGCAAGCTAAGTTAGGGGCAAATGCTGTACTGTAGTCTGGTTGTAAAACAGAATTGGCATTCCGTCAGGACCTGGCGACTGCATCGGCAGGACGGTTACTATGCATCCAAGCGACGGATTTCTTTTGGCGTTGGTAGTTGGAAGCGGTGCTTCAGCAAAACAAGTAGACACCGAACCAGTGTAAATGTACATCATTTTAGGCAAAGGGATCGCAGTCTGGCTCCAACAGCTACGAGGAGAGCTTAAAACCAGTTGACATGTTTGTGCAAGCAGCCAGCACAAGACTTGGCTTCCATCAACTGTGTGCTGTAAGTCCGCTGCTGAGGACTTCATCTACATGTTCATGGACACTCTGCAAATAACATTTAAGTTCCTGGTAGAGGGTTCATCGAACCACCTTCACAATTCTCTATTATTCCAATCTCGTATAGCGTGCGGAAAGAATGAACACCCATATCTTTCCTTACGAGCTCTGATTTCCCTTATTTTATCGTGGTGATAGTTCCTCCCTATATAGGTAGGTGTCAACAAAATATTTTCGCATTCGGGGGAGAAAGTTGGTGGTTGGAATTTCGTGAGAAGATTCCATCGCAACGAAAAACGCCTTTCTTTTAATACTGTCCAGCCCAAATCCTGTATCATTTCTGTGACTCGCTCTCTCATATTTCGCGATAATACAAAACGTGTTGCCTGTCTTTGAACTTTTTCGATGTACTCTGTCAGTCCTACCTGGTAAGGATCCCACACCGTGCAGCATTATTCTAAAAGAGGACGGAGAAGCGTAATGTAGGCAGTCTCCTTAGTAGGTCTGTTACATTTTCTAAGTGTCCTGCCAATAAAACGCAGTCTATGGTTAGCCTTCCCCACAACATTTTCTCTGTGTTCCTTCCAATTTACGTTGATCATATTGTAATACCTAGGTATTTAGTTGAATTTACGGCTTTCAGATAAGACTGATTTATCGTGTAACCGAAGTTTGAGTTCCTTTTAGGACTCATGTGGATGACCTCGCACTCTTCGTTATTTAGGGTCAACTGCCACATTTCGCACCATTCACATATATTTTCTGAATCGTTTTGCAATTTGTTCTGATCTTCTGATGACTTCATTAGTCGATAAACGGCAGCGTCATCTGCAAACAACCGAAGGCGGCTGCTCAGATTGTGTCCTAAATAGTTTATGTAGATAAGGAACAACAAAGGGCCTATAACACTACCTTGGGGAGCGCCAGAAATCACTTCTGTTTTACTCGATGACTTTCCGTCAGTTACTACGAACTGTGACCTCTATGACAGGAAATCACAAATCCATTCACATAACTGAGACGATATTCCATAAGCACGCAATTTCACTACGAGTCGCTTGTGTGGTACCGTGTCAAAAGCCTTCCGGAAATCCAGAAATACGGAATCGATCTGAAATCCCTTGTCAATAGCACTCAACACTTCATGTGAATAAAGAGCTAGTTATGATTCACAGGAACGATGTTTTCTAAATCCATGTTGACTGTGTGTCAATAGACCGTTTTCTTCGAGGTAATTCATAATGTTCGAACACAATATATGTTCCAAAATCCAGCTGCATATGGACGTAAACGATATGGGCCTGTAATTTAGTGGATTATTCCTACTACCTTTCTCGAATATTGATGCCACCTGTGCAACTTTCCAGTCTTTGGGTACGGATCTTTCGTCGAGCGAACGGTTGTATATGATCGTTAAGTATGGAGCTAATGCATCAACATACTCCGAAAGGAACCTAATTGGTATACAGTCTGGACCAGAAGACTTGATTTTATTAAGTGACTTAAGTTGCTCCACTACTCCGAGGATATATACTTCTTCGTTACTCATGTTGGCATCTGTTCTCGATTCGAATTCTGGAGTATTTACTTCGTCTTCTTTTGTGCAGGCATTTTGGAAGGCTGTGTCTAGTAACTTTGCTCTGCAGCACTGTCTTAGTATCTCCATTGCTATAGCGCAGATAAGGCATTGATTGTTACTTGCCGCTAACATACTTCACATACGACCAGAATCTCTTTGGATTTTCTGCCAGGTTTCGAGACAAAGTTTCGTTGTGGGAACTATTATAAGCATCTCGCATTGAAATCCACGCCAAATTTCGAGTTTCTGTGAAAGATTGCCAATCTTGCTGATTTTGCGGCTGTTTAAATTTTTCATGATTGTTTCGTTGTTTCTGCAACAGTGTTCTATCCCGTTTTGTGTACCAAGGAGGATCAGCTCCGTCGTTTGTTAATTTATTTTGTATGATCTTCCAATTGCTGCCAATACTACTTCTTTGAATTTAAGCCACATCTGGTCTACACTTGTATTCTTAATTTGGAATGAGTGGAGATTGTCTCTTAGGAAGGCGTCAAGAGAATTATCTGCTTTTTGAAGAGGTATATTTTTCGCTTATTTTTCGAGGATTTTGGGATTGAGTATTGTAATCTCGCTACGACAACCCTGTGTTCACGAATCGCTGAATCGGTTTTGATGCTCGTTATTAACTCAGAATTATTTGTTGTTAAGAGGTCATGTGTCTTCACAACCGTTTACCATTCGCGTAGGTTCATGAACTAACTGCTCGAATTAATTTTCAGAGAATGCGTTTTGCACAATTTCGGATGATATTTTATGCGTACCTCCGGAACTGAACATGTATTTTCGCCAACATATCGAGGATAAATTAAAGTCACCGCCAACTATTATGGTATGAGTCGGGTATGTGTTTGAAATCAAACTCAAGTTTTCTTTGAACCTTTCAGCAACTGTATCATTTGAATTGGGAGATCTGTAAAAGGATCCAGTTATTTTTTTATTCCGGTTGCCGACAATGACCTCTGCCCATACTAACTCACAGGAAGTATCTACTTCAATTTCGCGACAAATTAAACTACTTCTGACAGCAACAAACACGCCACCGCCAACCGTGTTTAGCCTATCCTTTCGGAACACCGTCAGGTTCTTCGCAAAAATTTCGGCTGAGCTTATGTCCGGCTTTAGCCAGCTTTCAGTGCCTATGACGATTTCATCATCAGTGCTTTCTATTAGCGCTTGGAGCTCTGGTACTTTCCCAACACTGCTACGACAATTTACAACTGTTATACCAATGGTTCCTGTATGTACGTTCTTCCTGTGTTTAGCCTGCACCCTTTGTGACTGAAGCCCTTATTGTGTTTTCCCGAGACCCTCTAACTCAAAAAACCGCCCAGTCCACGCCACACGGCCCCTGCTACCAGTGTAACCGCCTCCTTTGTATAGTGGACACCAGACCTATTCAGCGGAACCCGAAACCCAACCACCCTTTGGCGCAAGTCAAGGAATCTTCAGTCTACACGGTCGCAGGACCGTTTGAACCTCTGATTCAGACCCTCCACTCGGCTCTGTACCAGAGGTCCGCAATCGGTCCTGTAAACTATGCTGCAAATGGTGAGCTCTGTTTTCATCTTGCAAGCAAGACTGACAGCCTTTACCACTTCCGTTAGCCGCTCGAAACCAGAGAGAATCTAATCCAAAGTGACACACATCACTGGTACCGACGTGAGCAGACACCTGCAGTTGGCTGCTCTCTGTGCTCTTCATGGCATCCGGGAGAACCCTTTCCACATCTGGAATGACTCCACCAGGTATGCACACGGAGTGCACATTGGTTTTTCAAATGGTTCAAAATTGTTCTGAGTACTATGGGACTTAACTTCTGAGGTCATCAGTCGCCTAGAACTTAAAACTGCTTAAACCTAACTAACCTAAGGACATCACACACATCCATGCCCGAGACAGGATTCGAACCTGCGATCGTAGCGGTCGCTCGGTTCCAGACTGTAGCGCCTAGAACAGCACGGCCACTCCGGCCAGCCATTGATTTTCATACCCTTCTTGTCAGCGAAGTCCCTTCGGATCCCCATAACGAGTCTAACGTTGGAGCTCCCAACTACCAATAATCTCACCTTCTGTGATTACCCAGATCTTGTAGGCTATGTGTTTCGCTCCTTCCAGCTGGTGAGCCAACCTCCCGCCTCTAGGCCCACCTTACACGCGGCCATCTCCTCAGGACCGAGCGAGGTGGCGCAGTGGTTAGCACACTGGACGGAAGGACGACGGTTCAAACCCGCGTCCGACCGAGCGGTTCTAAGCGCTTGTCTGGAACCGCTCTACCGTTACGGTCGCAGGTTCGAATCCTGCCTCGGGCATGGACGTGTGTAATGTCCTTAGGTTAGTTAGGTTTAAGTAGTTCTAAGTTCTAGGGTACCAATGACCTCAGTTGTTGAGTCCCATAGTGCTCAGAGCCATTTGAACCATTTTTGCTTCCTGAGCTACACCGTGAGGACATAAATAACAACGAAAATTATTTCAATCTGTCCTCATGAATGTGGTCTCTCATATTTGCATACGCGATACTCATTTAAGGAATACCATTTCATAATTTCATTCATCATAATCGATGTTTTTGGATAGCCTGTGGCTCTGTCATTAACGATTTAAATAAGGAAACACCACTCAACTTGCTTATTATTTCGTGCTTAATTCGAAGCCTTTTGGGAATTCATTCTCAGTATGAAGATGAAATATTTATACAGGTATTTTGCATGGTGTTTATGTGTGTGTTGCTCTACTCTCTTGCCTTGCTGTTGTACTTTTGTGATGTACTCAGTCGGACAGATTTCTTTTGTCCAATTTTCCGAAACATCGCATAAAATATCTGTGTAAATATTTGTACTTGATCATGAGAATAAATTCTGGCAAAGAATCGTGCAAATAGTAGAAAATATGTAACTGGTGCAGTGTTTCATTTTTTAAAACATGAATGCTGTTTTTGCTAAAGATCTCTGATGGTTAGGTTGAGATTTTTAGCAACAGGCAAAAGCTATTCTAGCTTGTAATAAAGTACTCGAATCCCTCAGTATGGCATTTTACGTATTATTCCAGACACATGTGAACCACTATGCAAATCACCTAAAGAGGAATATGTGAAGATTAAGTCGGTTATTTAGAGTACAAATAAATACATTTATTTCACTTGTGTACATTTTGAACATACTTGACTTTTTACATCTGCGTCTTCTTCCACATCTTTTCTTTTTATATGTAATCTTAACTTCACCCGCAGTGCAGCAACTGCGAATACAGCAGTATGCTGCGGCTATTTCTTTGTAAGATTGCATCTGCTTATCACGGTTTTTGTAGTCAGCGTGCTTTGTGTTATGAAGAATTTCGTATTCTTCATACTTTGGGATGATCACTGTGGTGGTAGTGAAGCACCAAATATACTTCGTCTTTTTATAGCTTAAATGCACTAAAGTAAGCGAGGCGACGTGTAAACAACGGCCCTCATTCTAACTTTCATCAAAGATCTTTGATAAAAGCTTCCCTGTAATACTATCAAAGATGTGACCAAAGGGCTTTCATAAGTATGTATCGGACACTACATTGCTGACGTCACACAGGCATGTATTTATCGTTAGCCACTGTACAGGCCACACGGACGTCAGGCAGAAGTGTTTCCGAGGTGAATCTAGCGTCTCCCCTACAAAAATCTTGGCGAATCTCAGCGCACCCTGTCTTGGGCTGCAGAGCGATGCCCAGACTCCGCAACGCCTCCGTGAGCGTCACAACTAGCCGCTGGTCACCTGCCTGCACCAGCGCCACCACACTTTCTGTTCCCATGATGTGCCCAGAGGGGCGTTGCCGTCACACAGGGTCGTCTTCTAGCCGTCGCAGCGTTCTTGTCTCCACATCTGGCGCGAGAAATCCGCGAGGATAATCATCCGCGGTACTTTGCCCTTGTTGCAAGTGGCCCATGTCTGCAAGTCGCTTGAACAAAGTGGTGAAATTTTTCAGTTGGAATGTGGTGCTCAGAATTTTGTTCGGCACACATGAGAGTTTCGATTAGTGCCACTGTTTAAACCATATTAGGAAACAAGATACACAATTTCGCGAGTGGAATCTTTAAACTCCTATTTCACTACATAGATTCTTCGCCCACCGCAGCCACCACAGCCTAGGAAATCGCTGACGCAAGACAGCGTCGTGATGTGTTGGAAAACAGTGCCACACTCGGAGAACTAAGTACAGAGACAAACACAACCAGGAGGAAAAGCGCAGACAACGTTAACAGGATATCAGTCTGCAAGACTACTGACTTTTCTCGAGAAAAGTAAAATGGCCCAAACATCAACTACTTTTTGTTTTCAGACACATGTTTCAACCCCGGCCGGAGTGGCCAAGCGGTTCCAGGGTTACAGTCTGGAACCGCGCGGCCGCTACAGTCGCAGGTTCGAATCCTGCCTCGGGCATGGATGTGTGTGATATCCTTAGGTTAGTTAGGTTTAAGTAGTTCTAAGTTCTAGGGGACTGATGACCTCAGATGTTGTCCCATAGCGCTTAGAGCCATTTGAACCATTTGAACCATGTTTCACCGACCTTCCCTGGTATCTCCTATAATAACCTGGACACATTTTTATAAATCTGCTTATTCGCTTGTAAAGAATAGGCTATATATTAGGTTGGAGAATAAGTTAGTAGTGCTTTTATTTTGCATGTTGGTATTCCCGTTGTTGTGGCTTTACATATCGATTCTCATTTTTTATTTGTACATTACTGGCCATTAACATTGCTACACCATGAAGATGACGTGCTACAGACGCGAAATTTAGCCGACAGGAAGAAGATGCTATGATATGCAAATGATTAGCTTCTCAGAGTATTCACACAAGGTTGGCGCCGGTGGCGACACCTACAACGTGCTGACATGAGGAAAGTTTCCAACCGATTCCTCATACACAAACAGCAGTTGACCTGCGTTGCCTACTGAAACTTTGTTGTGATGCCTCGTCTAAGGAGGAGAAATGCGTACCATCACGTTTCCGACTTTGATAAAGGTCGGATTGTAGCCTATCGCGATTGCGGTTTATCGTATCGCGACATTGCTTCTCACGTTGGTCGAGATCCAATGACTGTTAGCAGAATATGGAATCGGTGGGTTCAGGAGGGTAATACGGAACGCCGTGCTGGATCCCAACGGCCTCGTATCACTAGCAGTCGAGATGACAGGCATCTTATCCTCATGGCTGTAACGGATCGTGCAGCCACGTCTCGATCCCCGAGTCAACAGATGGGGACGTTCGCAAGACGACAACCATTTGCACGAGCAGTTCGACGACGTTCGCAGCAGCATGGACTATCAGCTAGGAGACCATGGCTGCTGTTACCCCTGACGCTGCATCACAGACAGGAGCGCCTGCGATGGTGTACTCAACGACGAACCTGGGTGCACGAATGGCAAAACGTCATTTTTTTCGGATGAATCCGGGTTCTGTTTACAGCATCATGACGGTCGCATCCGTGTTTGGCGACATCGCAGTGAATGCACATTGGAAACGTGTATTAGTCATCCCCATACTGGCGTATAACCCGGTGTGATGGTATGGGGTGCCACTGGTTACACGTCTCGGCCACCTCTTGTTCGCACTGACGGCACTTTGAACTGTGAACGTGCATGGGGGCTTAATTAAATATTTTTTTAAATACTTTTTACTTTTCGTAGCTGTATGTCCGATTACGCTGTGTCTCGTAATCGGTTGGCCCTGACTAGTATTATTACGCAATCTGACTGCATAGAATAACAACAAACAATGAAAGAAAATTTTCGTAAACACAGTTAATTAATTAAGTCCCCAGCAACTATGAAACCTACGAAACCAAAGCACAAGTATAACTGTTTTGTATGTGGAAGTATGACTCAACGCACATCTGGCACGGTTCTTCTTCAACAAGACAAGAATTTTTAAATACCAATTATACTGACGTGATAAAAGAAAATTAGAAATACTATAATTGCGCAAGAAAGCAGAATTAAACTCTAATACAAGAACACACGCCAGATGCTTTGTTGACTGAACCTGTAATGACGCATTATTTAGGACACTGAAATAAAAAGAAACGGAGTTTATTACCTCATTTATATTGATGAAAATCACTCTAATCCTTACATTATATCTCACACCGACTCTCTACTATCACATTGCAACCAGAACTCTCCAATATCACATCTCAGCAAGCACTGCCTAATAGCACATCTCAACAAACACTCTCTGCTACGACATCTCAGCACAGACTACCCCGAGTCCTCGACAAGCACTGACTACTACGAGCTCTCGACAAGCACTGTGGAGGCGGCTTAATAATACTCTTTGGCGCAATCTCTGGCGCAGTGGCTCAGTGTAGCCACCTTTCATATGCCCCTCCTCCACAGGCCAGAATTTGATGGTATTTTTTTGCCAGCATTGGTGGTGAAAATACCACCAAATTCGTCCACAAAAATACAGACAAAAATAAAAGATAATATTAATACCTAAATATCACATAATTAGTTAAAATTTTGGCTTTGCACTGACCTTTCAATAACCTAATATATGAAATACAGTAAGCAATACAACTTCTTTTCATACATGTGACTTTACATAAGAGTTCATACAGTACACAAAAAATCAGTTTATACAAATGTTCACATAAAATGCTTTCAATGATTAGTTTATACAAAAAAAAGACACCAACAAGTGACATCTTTTCAGTAGAAGCAGTCCATCAGTGGCACCCAGTAAAGTTTAGCAGGTACATCCAGCAACAAGTCACATTAGTTCAGTAGAAGCAATCCATCAGTGGCACCCAGCAATGTTGAGTAGGTGCAGACAGCAAGAAGTACCATCATTTCAGTAGAAACAGTTCTAACAGTGGCACCCAGCAATGTTGAGTTGGTGCAGACAGCAACAAGTGACTTCATTTCCATACAAGTAGTCCATCAGTTGCACCTAGCAATGATGAGCAGGTCCAGAGAGCAGTCCATGATATTCACTATCACCGATCACACTGTTCATCAGAGTATATAAGCACAAATTAAACATGTCCTAGTGGCACCAATCATGTAGAAATAATACAAGTAACAGTCCATAATATTCACTATCACTAATCAGACAGTTCAAGCATGAACAATAGTTTGAATACACATACTAATCACACTGTTCATCAGCAGAAATTAAACATGTCCTAGTGGCACCAATCGTGTAGAAAAAGTACAAGTAACAGTCCATAATATTCACTATCACTGATCACACAGTTCATCAGCAGAAATTAATCATTCCTAAGTGTCACACATTATGTTGAAAAAGTGCAGGTAACAGTTCATAATATTTACCATCACTAATCAGACAGTTCAGGCATGAACAATAGTTTGAATGCACATACAAATGCTTTTACACTAAACATACAAATCATAACAAACACACAAATGATGTCAGATAATTTTCATATTAACTATTACAAATACTCAAATATCAGTAAACCTATAATATTTATGGGTGTCAGTGCAAGCCACAACAAACAAATAAAATAATATTTAGGAGATAGGTGGGTAGAATTAGGAAAGGAAAACACACAAAACACACTCATTCATCTTTCATCCACATTAAGTACTACTGTGTAATTGAATAGTGTTAACTGTGTAAATGCAATTCTGTCAGAATCTGATGTTCATCATGTGTATCAAGTAGTAGTGGCAGCAATGTATAACAGTCAATAATAGTTAAGTCAACGTCATAGTCATCATGTCAAGACCAATGTTTGCCAAGCCAGATCAAATGTACTGTTGTTGAACAACTGTCAGTGAGCCAAGATATGCAAATACTTCCTCTCTTCAAAAAAAAGTATATACTGCTTAGTGATTTAACAAAGTGTGTGTATAGACTATCTTCCTTCTACTTTAGTGTTCTAATCTGCTATCTTCATCCTCCTTGTTCCATAAGACCAACACAAAAAAAAAAAAAATATGCTCCTCACTTACTTTACCTCTTATATACCAAAACTCCAATAATCATCAGCATCACATAATCTCAATACTTCAATAATACCTCTTACGTCGATACATATAAACCTTATCATCAATATCATTTACTTTACCTCTTGTCCACAAAAACTCCAATAATCATCAACTTCACACAATCTCAATAATACCTCTTCAATGCGTCGATACATATAAACTTTATTACCAATATCATTTCACTTCCATAACAACTCTTTCCTCTAGTCAGTCTCCTCGAACAAGAACAGATAAAATCCTAGTGCAAACTTCAGTTCATCATCCCATACAATCCGAAGACATATTTCCAACACACAACCTCTGTGTAATCCATCTGACCCAAATCTTCTACTCATTATGAATTATAAACGAAAGAAATGCATACATGACCTCTAACAGACTTAGTTCGAATAACTCTCAGTAATTAAGTACGATTACGGACTGTGAATGATCATAATATTTCACAGTGTGTACACCACTTCAAGAATTATGGCAAACAGAAGCAAACATGTGGAGTATTTTTTGTGTCAAGTGTCACTTCCTATTTCAATTGCTCACGAAAAATGCAGTGTAATAATTGTTAATGGTCTAAACCTAGTTTTGGTATGTCATGTCGTTAGCTTCCTTCCTATTAGCATACATTTATACAGCTTCCATAAAACCTCCAGCTCATGTGACTTCAACGAAGTTCTTTGTACCAATGTCGTTCGTCGAATTATAGCAGTTCATTTTCTTATCTTAAAAATATAAGGCACTGAGCGTAAGCAAAACAAGCAATAGCGAGTAAATATACCAGTAGAGAACAGAATGTCAACAAGTGGATGCAGCACAATCCTTACAACGAGGCTCTGCCAAGCGAACAATCTATAATTAATCCAATAGCGTGACCTAAACTGTATGTTCATACACAGTATATCAGCATTTCTATATACCAAATTAAAGAGTAGTTATGACAACAAAACAGATATGTATAAATATGCAATTCATACGCATAGCAGTGAACATATGTTATCTAACATAATAAACAGGTCATTAGCATCATATCAGCATAAGCAAATAAATGTTCATATGTCATCTTAATAAGTAAACATGAAGGCGCAAGCAGATAAATCACAAAGTATAACTTACATACATAAACACAGTCAGCACAATTAATCAGGTTACAATTATAATTTAAATAAATAAGCACAACAGGCACATAATTTAAAAAAATATGACATCAGTGAAAAAGCATAGCAACCAAGCGATGCATAATATATACAAATAACAATCCTGTTCATTAATAAAACATTGACAAAAATCAGCAAATGTACGCAAGCACGTCGCTTCACACGTAAATTCATAGAACATGAAATTAGCACAAAGTATGAATCACGTAATCGCGAGCAGCAAATTACGTCTAAAGTACGTACCTAAGTGGAAATATGTTACCTGAAAAATAAACTCAATTAATAGTTACCGTTTTTTTTAGTTTATTAGTTTCTTCTTCGACATTACATTCTTCCTGAAAATTTCTCGATAACAAGTCGTCTTAACGTCGGACACGCACAGAATTTACCTGAAGTCCTTAAATATTTTATACAACCGTATCCTGAAAAATATTGAATGTTAATAACATAATTCATTAAATCACTATAGCTTTATACTGAATTTAATCGGAGAAATTAAACTGTGTATTTGTTTACGGCTGTCAGTGCATTCGCACTGAGCGCTCGATCAGCTGTAGGCGCGTGACGTAGGAAGCAATTGTTCGAGGTCAACGACTGCCTTGTGCGGCGCGCAGACTTGACTGTTGCTTTGAGTATGTGCCGCCGCCAAAACACAGCGCGGTATCCTTGTATTCTCCGCATGTTTACATGTAGCTGTTAGTTTCTCACAAGTATGTCATTCCACAAAAATTTTTACGTTAGATATATGATGTATTCCTTTAGAGCGTCGAGATTTAAGAGTTTCTACTTCGACAGTGTTATCATGAAAAATTTTACGAATTCTATATGGTCCGTTATAAAGCAGAAAAAATTTGCGACACAAGCCTTTTCCTTTGTGCGACAAACGATGAGACCTAATTAACACCTTTTGACCAACTGACAAGATTTTTAAACGACCAGGACGTTTAGCTGATCTCTCTCTTCTAGCAGCCGCAGATGCAATATTTCGTAGGGCCAGGTTGACAACTTCAGAATGCCGCAGTTTCCGTGAAGGCGGAAAAGGAACGATTTCAGAAATGCGATTTGTCGGTGCTTTGTTTTTTAATATCAGTAAAGGTGGTAAAGAAGTTGAGTCATTAGGAAGTTCATTCAGAATGTTTTGAAAAATATGAAGATACTGATCCCAAGTTCTGTGATTCTGATGACAATAAAGACGACACAATTTATTGATTTCCTTCATCCATCTCTCTGAAGCGTTAGATTGAGGGTGAAAAAGTGAAATGAAAATTGCTGTAGAGTACGAAGCCAAATTTTAGAACGAAACTGTGATCCATTATCCGATATAACCTTATCAACATGACCCACTTCTTTAAGAAAATTTTTGATGAAAGCATTAGATACTGAACGAGCTGTTGCTTTGCGTAACGGTGTAAAACACACATATTTTGATGTCAACTCCACCGCTACGAAAATGTACGCAAAACCATTAGTAGATCGAACCACTGGACCGAACAAATCGACTGCAGCCATCTCCTTTAATTTCGCTGGAATGATAGGAAACAACGGTGCTCTGTGAGAAACTGTTGGCGGCTTAGCCTTTTGACATAATTTGCATTTGGCCAGAACAGATCGAATACGTTTTTCCATATTACTGAAATAACAATTTTTTCATAATTTATGAAAGCATTTTCTGGGACCAAAGTGTGCATAACTGAAATGCGTATACCAAATCAGCTTATTAACCCACTCATCAGGAATACAAACTAACCAAACAGAGTTGTCGACCGATTTTCGTTTAAAAGGAATGTCATTGCGAACTAGCTTCTCTGGATCAGGAAGAATACCTTCTGTAGCAATAATGTGACCGAGAAATTTCACCTGAGAACGACCAAATTCAGATTTTTCCAAGCTTACTGTAATGCCAACTCTTGCAAAGGTACGTAACAATGAATCCAAAATTTTGTTGTGCTCACTCCAAGTACGTTTAGCAATAAGAATGTCGTTAACATATGAAGTAATGTTGTCACGAAGATAAACAGGTAAAATTTAATTTAAGCTAGGAATGAATGCTGCTGAAGGTACAGTAAGTCCAAACAGTAATTTCCGAAGTCACTTTTAGGTAAATTAGTCATATCCGGTTATTGTTTATCTACTGTCTAGATAGATTGATAGTCGAAGAGTTGTTTTGACAGATGCAAAGAATAGTAAAAGAGTAGGCAGCGGTACAGAAAACTAAAAGGGAAATAGCACCACTACAGCTCGGGGCCCTATGCTCGCTACGGCACATATTCACTTAGAGTAGTGAATCCCCTGAGGACATTAATAGCCGCACATAATTTCCAGTTTGTGACTTAGTGGCCAATTTGGTGGGAGTGCGTACATAAATTGATCTAACCATGAACATGGATGTATGTCATTCTTAGAATTGCGGAAGATCTTAAATTTCCGAACAGTCAAAAAGTGTTTATAGTCAAAGTTTTCGCCTCGTGGCGACAAAGACCTACCGCGTCTGTCCCAGTCCGAATGTCGATTATTGTAAAGTTCGCGCGCCTAGCGCTCTCTTGTTACATCCCGTAAATGAAACAAATTATTTTCTTCAAACCCCTCTGCTATCTGTGATTCTAAACTTCTTCTACTGTCCTTTCCTACAATTTCGCCTTCAATTTGTTTGACTTGCTTTTTTAAAGCCTCAAATTCCCTTTTCACGCGTTCATTAAATTTTCCCTGATTTTCAACATGTTTATTTATGTTCTGATACTCTTCGGTTTCTGCAAATGGCAATGGTGCTGTATCATCCGAATCTCTGTCCCCATGTAAACTAAGATTTGTCAGTTTATCTGAAATTTCCTCAACTCTTTTCGATAAGTCACCTACTTGTTCTTTCTGTTTATTTACGTCTTCCGTAAGTGTCGCGACTCGGGTTTCAGTATTGACACATTTGGTAGCTAGCTGTTCATATTGTTGTGTTAGGTTATTTAATCTGTCATTTGGTACGGATTCCTCGATTCTCTCAAATATTTCTTCCTTATCCCTTGCACATTGTAAATTTAACTCTGAAAATTTCTGTACTATCACGCGATCTCTTTCTTCCTGTTCTCTATCCTGTTCCCTTTGTCTGATTTCTACTGCAATTAATCTATTATTGTGAGCATTCAAAATTGGTTGTACTTCTTCTCTGATTTCTTTCTTTAATTCATCTTTCATATTTTTGAAACATGTCCCTATTCGTGAGTCTAACCGTGTTTCCATTGTCCCCACCTGCGTTTTTAATTCAGATCTAAACGGTGTTTCCATTGTTCCCATGTCAGTTTTTAATTCAGACCCCAAAGTTTCCATCTCGGTTTTAATTGTTCCTATCTCTGTTTTAATTGTTCCTATTTGTGATCCCAGTGAGTCTAACCGTGTTTCCATTGTTCCCCTATCTGTTTTTAGTTCAGATCGTAACTGTGATCCCAAATTTAATATTGCACTCATCAACTGCTCCGTACTAACTTGTTCTAAATTCTTTTCTCCCCTAACATTTCCCGCAAAACCAGTTTCCTTCGTCATAGCTGTAAAGCTATCTGTGTTCGATACTATTCCAGAATCTTCTGTCGTTAATCTCGGATTCTGTGAATTTTCTGATTGAGAAAAATTTTGAAATGGTTCCGGACTATTTTCCCGACTTATTACATTGTTTTCAACTCCATTATTCATCACACTATTCTCCTGTGTTGGCGAGTTCGCCATGTCAACAATTTCGTCATTCTGACTATCCATCATTTTTGCCTTTTTCATCGATCGCGTAATCATTTACAAAACATACAAAAAAATTCGTCACTGTACGAAAATTACACACAATGACTCTTTATCTCGAACAATACCATTCACATGAAATGTTTCCCTCAAACACGATTAATCGAACAATTGAAATAATTGCACTAAATTGTCAAACGCGTATACAAGACAACAAATCAAATTCTGAGAAAAAATACCATTAGAAGAATGACAATTACCAAATCTACACATGCAAAATAGACTACAATTACTAAACTCAAATTACTACAACAATACTACGGTCTACTATTTTTACAATCAGAAGAATTCCAAGGGACGATCCGAAGCAGCGGTCGCCACGTGCATGGGGGCTTAATTAAATATGATTGAAAATATTTTTAGTCTTGGTAGCTGTTATGTCCGATTACGCTGTTTCGTAAACGGTTGGCCCTGACTAGTATTATTACGCAATCTGGCTGCATAGAATAACAACAAACAATGAAAGAAAATTTTCGTAAACACAGTTAATTAATTAAGTCCCCAGCAACTATGAAACCTACGAAACCGAAGCACAAGTATAACTGTTCTGTATGTGGAAGTATGACTCAACGCACATCTGGCACGGTTCTTCTTCAACAAGACAAGAATTTTTAAATACCAATTATACTGACGTGATAAAAGAAAATTAGAAATACTATAATTGCACAAGAAAGCAGAATTAAACTCTAATACAAGAACACACGCCAGATGCTTTGTTGACTGAACCTGTAATGACGCATTATTTAGGACACTGAAATAAAAAGAAACGGAGTTTATTACTTCATTTATATTGATGAAAATCACTCTAATCCTTACATTATATCTCACACCGACTCTCTACTATCACATTTCAACCAGAACTCTCTAATATCACATCTCAGCAAGCACTGCCTAATAGCACATCTCAACAAACACTCTCTGCTACAACATCTCAGCACAGACTACCCGGAGTCCTCGACAGGCACTGACTACTACGAGCTCTCGACAAGCACTGTGGAGGTGGCTTAATAATACTCTTTGGCGCAATCTCTGGCGCAGTGGCTCAGTGTAGCCACCTTTCAAACGTTACATTTCAGATGTGTTACGACCCGTGGCTCTATCCTTCATTCGATCCCTACGAAACCCTACATTTCAGCAGGATAATGCACGACCGCATGTTGCAGGTCCTGTACGGGCCTTTGTGGATACAGAAATTTTCAGCTGCTGCCCTGGCCAGCACATTCTCCAGATCTCTCACCAATTGAAAACGTCTGGTCAATGGTGGCCGAGCAACTGGCTCGTCACAATACGCCGGTCACTACTCTTGATGAACTGTGGTATCGTGTTGAAGCTGCATAGGGAGCTGTACCTGCACACGCCATCCAAGCTCTGTTTGACTCAATGCCCAGGCGTGTCAAGGCCGTTATTAAGGCCAGAGGTGGTTGTTCTGGGTACTGATTTCTCAATATCTATGCACCCAAATTGCGTGAAAATGTAATCACATGTCTGTTCTAGTATAATATATTTGTCCAGTGAATACCAGTTTATCATCTGCATTTCTTCTTGGTGTAGCAATTTTAATGGCCAGTGGTGTAGTTCACTGTTGTTATTAGAGTTTACATCTTGTCAGTTCGTCATTTGGAGATAGTGAGTGGTTCTTTGGACGCTAGAAAACGGATTGCCAAATGAAGAAATCGGAGCATTTCCGACATATCCTTCTGCTTCAGTTCATTATAGTGGTGACAGCGGAAGCAGCCAGAAACACTTGCCCATGTATGGGGATAATGCCACTGGACAGAGCGCTGCAACAATATGGTCTTCTCGTTTTGAGGAGGATCGTTTCGACATTTGTGAAGCCACACGTTCTGGAAGACTTTCGGGTTTGAAGACGACCGTTCAAACGCGTTAATCCACAATGTTCCACGACAGTGTTCTCGAGAACGGGCAATTATTATGAACTGATCATTCCACTATCGTGCGACATTTGCTTCCAATGGGCAAGGTTCAAGAGTTCGCGTATACCACATTCTCTAAGCTAAGATCCCAAAAATAAGCGTGTGGTCATATGTGCACATCTGTTTGCTCGTCGTCAAGTGGCTCGTGAACAACACCGGCCATTTCTATCCCGTATCGTTACTGATGCCGTGGAATGGCATCTTTATGCTAACATGGGGAAACGAAAGGAACGATTGAGTCAAAACAAATCAGCAACTACCCTTACAGAGACCTGGGCGCATCCACGAAAGATGTTATGCATCTGGTGCAACAGCGAAGGTGTGGTGTGCTACGCATTGCCTTCCCGGCGTGTAACCATCACTGGTGACATCTATCAACAACTGAGACGTCTTGCAGACGCAGTCCAAGAACAGTGACCAGGAAGGCTGCGTGAAGTGATGCAACTCCACGATAACGCCCGCCCGCATTCTTCGAAGCTGACAAAAAACCCTATACAGGAGTTGGGTTGGGAAGTAATTCCGCACTCAACTTATTCGCCTGATCATGCGCCCTCAGATTTTCACTCTTTCCCCTCTGTGTCGGACAGCCTTCAAGGAACTTCCTTTTCAGGTGAAAATGCGTTCTGAATATGGCTCGACGAATTCTTCGCCACAAAACCACGTGATTTCTACAGCCGCGGAATAGAAACGTTACTCCAGCGTTGGCAGACTGTTGTAAATAGTGAAGGGAAATATATATTATTGCTGCCTAAAGTCTCTGTTGTGTATCCGTGGTGTGGGAAAACTCCACGAACTTACGCGACAACCCAGGATTAGCAATAAGTTGGTGATGGAGAGTACGTAATACTAAGCACAGCAACGGATCACACATTTCAGCTGTGGACAGGAAAATCGAAATATGATGATCAATTGCAGCCGGCCGCGGTGGCCGTGCGGTTCTAGGCGCTCCAGTCCGGAGCCGCGCTGCTGCTACGGTCGCAGGTTCGAATCCTGCCTCGGGCATGGGTGTTTGTGATGTCCTTAGGTTAGTTAGGTTCAACTAGTTCTAAGTTCTAGGGGACTGATGACCACAGCAGTTGAGTCCCATAGTGCTCAGAGCCATTTGAACCATTTGATCAATTGCACAGTTTCACTGCTTAATCATGTGGAATAGTCTAGAGAAACTACTATTTTTTACAGCTAAGTAATACGGAGGCATGCGAAACAGAATTAAAGGGGAATTAAAGGGGAATGTATATGTTATAAACAATTGAATAGCACTCAGAAACCTACAGAGGAGAGACACCTGCTCCTCGGACCAAAGTATACCTGAGCAGATCAGGTATACCTGCGTCCACTTTGAAGACCGTCAAAGGTGTACTATAATTTGACTTTTGGCGATCCTGCTGTCTCCCCTGCAGCAGCTCCGCCACGTGTGATTTTTACGTTTCATTTTGATCGATAACTTCGGCAGAAAGAGACTTCTACAGCTTCACAACTTTCTCTCATCAAAGATTTGTATGTGCAGCCACAGGGTCAAGGATGCACCGTGCAGTATCGTTTGGAAGTTGACGGGATTACTGCCAAGTGGCTGAAGGAGGAGACTCGATTAATATTTCCAGGCTGATAGAGGGAAAAAAATGGGGAAACGTGCCATCAATGCTACTAAATGTTAGTCATTTCTCCAGCTGCATGGATATCCTTCGCCTTTTAATATCTGGAGGAGCTTAATGCGGCTCGAGTTATGAAACTTGTCGGCACGTAAATGTCGGGCGCATTTCAAGTAATTTCACGGCCAACATTCGAACCTGTTACATAGAGAGCAGAAGCCGCCGTGCTATTCCGCGTTACCGTCATGGCTATGGCTTTACGGGAAGTGGTGGAGTATACATTCATATAGCAATGTGCGAAGAAGAACGTCTCTAATCCATTGTTGGTGGAGTACGAAGTCTCTATAACTTGTTACGAATGAGTCCTGGAAGTCACTTGTGTAAGAATCCAGAGCTTTGATGAAAATATTGTGCCACCATTTATTTTTCAAGAACTGATCAGATCGATGACGTCAGCATTACTATTATTTTGATGTAATCCTCTGTGCACTGGTTCTGTAACAAGACCCGAATGTGTGTTGGCTTAGGTTACTCTTTCAGTTCGAGGAATTCGCCATCTGTGAACGTAAGAGTTTATGACATGGTTTGATAACAATGGACGCCGTTAAATGTTGAAACATTCAACACCTCTGTGTGGACCACGATATGCGTCTGATAAATTTATCCTTATCTTCCTTTTGGTGTAATAAAAGTATATGTGGCTTTTTGCTTGTTGCTCCTTATCTGTATGTATGTGTGTTTGTATGTCGGCATGTGCAATATGACGCCGCGCGTAACGTTCGTTATTGCTCTTCCTATTAGTTTATTTGCAAATGCGCAAAGGGCGAAATTAGCTAATTGTATTTGAGTAGTGACTGTTACAAATAAAAATACGCTTGATCCAAGAAAACTAACTAATGAGAAACACTCTAAGGCATCCTAACACGTGCAAGCTATGGCGAAACTCGCGTTTGTGTCAGGAACACGCATTCAATCACCTTTGTGTTAATGTGGGTACTATTTCCTGTTTTCACAAGAAGGACGTGCCCTACAAAGTTTCGTGGGAGTTGCTGACGTACTCGACTGAACAGAAACATCCAGGCTCTTCCATGCAAACAGCCTGCAGCTGCTTCATAGTGTGCGTCTGTTTGTAACGGACGGACCGACGCACAAAGCTGCTTAGACAGTAGTGTAGCAGTATGTCTCCGTCTGCGCCAAGAGGCGCCGCTGCAGGCAGGCACGACAGCGGATAGTTATCTCCAATACTGAGAACTACTGCTACGAGGAGTTACTGTTTCGTTAAATAAAATCTTTCTTTTTAATGCTTGTTTCAACCCGGAGCCCGTTCCCTTTGTGGCGCACACATTCCCTGTTGAAGTTACGCTATATTTTTCCTACGTTATGAAAGTAGAAAGTTATTTAATAACATACGCAAATGGCATATGTGAAATCGCGACCAACGCCTTCTCAATTACGGAATTTTGCTGTCAACATCCTCACGGAGGAGAGAGAACCGCAGCTGCTGTTTTGCAGTCTATACAGGGTAATCCACGAAGATATATAAATATTTTAATATGTTACTGTAAAAGTAGAACTAAAGAAAAAATTTCTTATAAACGTAGGTCCGAAAATGTTCAGTTTCGGAGTTACGGTTAAAAAACATTTCGCCTGAAATTTAGCAACTTCGCTAATATGAAGCCATCGCAAAACCGTATGAGGTTAAAGTAAAGCACGATTTCCATTTATTTTGTTGTTATTGGTCTGGCGAATCTAATAAAACGTGTCCCAGACGTGTATCTGCAGTAGTTTTCCAGAACATCCAGAGAAGCAAAGATTATTACACAAGTAAATTTGTTTACTTTCCAGTAAGACTGTAGAAGCGTTTGTCATTGTTGGTAACAGTTAGTGAGTTGTTTCAGTCGCTTCCTAACCTTGAAACGAGTTAGTTTTCTGTATTGTTCAGTGGAAACTATAACAACAACAGTGTATTTAAGTGAAAGCACATAGTAACTGTTGTAGTTTGTAAATTATTTATGAAATAGGGATGCCTTTCAAATTTACGACAGAGGAGTACGCCGATATGGTGTTTATTTATGGCAAATGTGATGGTAATGCTACGGCTGCAGTTAATGAATATCGCGTACGTTATCCAACTCGGAGGATTCCGAATGCACGAACCATTCATAATGTTGAAATGTGTGTGAAATCTTATGGGACTTCCTGCTAAGGTCATCAGTCCCTAAGCTTACACAATACTTAATCTAAATTATCCTAAGAACACAAACACACACACCACACACACACACACACACACACACACACACACACACACACACACACACACAAACACCCGAGGGAGGACTCGAACCTCCGCCGGGACCAGCCGCCTAGTCAATGACTGCAGCGCCTGAGACCGCTCGGCTTATCCCGCCCGGCCACGAGCTATTAGTGGAGTATTTCTAATGTTTTGCAAAATTACTGCCAATACACGTCTGGAACATGTTTTATTAGATTCACCAGATCAAAAACAACTAAATCAATGGAAATCGTGCTTTACTTTAACCTCATACAGTTTTCTCATGGCTTCATATTAGCGAAGTTGCTAAACTTCAGGCAAAATCTTTTATTAGCCGTAACTACGTAACTAAACATTTGCAGACATTATCTTCGTGAATCACCCTGTGTATACATCAATAAGGTCAGATGGATTGCCACACTTGTCAGGTTTTTGCTTAAAAGCTCACAAAAAAAAAATTAAGACAGCAAATGCGCGAAACATCCATTCGACAGCAAGTAGCATTAGCGAAATGGGGCAAGAGCATATGAAGCGTTGTCTAATTTTACTCTTTGGTTAATATATACATTATCTGACATCTATTAGTTGACATTAACTTGGGATGTGTCCACATTAAGCCTTTATAATGCGTTCACCTTTGCGGAGGACTGTTTCAATGAGCAGTCTGAACGTCAGCAGGGGAATGGCAGCCAAACGTTAAGGACCGGAGCCAGAGAGGGTAGTGACTTTGGACGCAGGGAGCTCGATCAAGTCAGTGTTCTGGTTCATCTCAAAGGTGTACCATTGATTGCAGGTCTGGGATCTGGGCAGGCCATTCCGTTTCAGTACTCTTATTGTCCACAAAACACTACCTCACAGATGTTGCTTTGTAACAAGATGCATTTCATGCCGATACAAACAGTCGTCGTCTCCCAGCTGTTCTACTGTACGCAGTAGGCCTACACATGGATTCCGCATTGCCGGACACAGACCTACAGTTGCAAATGCGACATCATATTTCGATAACTAGGCATATGGAAGGCTACCCGACCATCAACAAGCTGGGAGCAATCGAGGGGGCAGCCAAGGCGCGGCATGCTTCTCTCAAGGCCTCTCGGAAAGATGTCATTGCACTGTACTATCTGCGTGTCGGCCACTCCACACTTACACTCGAGTTCCTTTTGCATCAAGCTGACTTCCCTCAATGCGGCCGTGTTAGTTATCTCACTACAGCCTATATTCTCTCATTGTGTGCCCTGTTGGCTGATCTGAGAGCCATCAACCTATCTACCTCCCCACCACAAGAGCACGTGTGTGCCAGACTCAAATCGCCACCAGCGCTTTGAAGTTACCGCCGGCAGTCCAAACAGCAACCGAGGCCAACCGCTTCGTTGGCTCCGATTTGCCGCCGAACACACTAGGTAGATTTCGGCCAACGAAGTGGTTAGTCGTCATTTGTTGGCCTTCTTTGGTCCAGTACGTATCTGCCTTAACGTAATCCAGGCATTCATTAAACCCGAACCCTTCCATCATATTTTCACATCACACAAAATCACTCGTTTTTTGAGTCATCAGTCTTCTGACTGATTTGATGCGGCCCGCCAATGCTCAGCATTGACTACAGAAATGAACAGCTCATGAGGAGCTGCTCGGCCATTTTAATTCATAATTTTCAACTCCCTACGCACAGTCATTGTACTAGTTGAACTGCTTGTCTTGACTTAGTTGGGGTTGTTGCTTCGAGTTTCCACTTCACAATGTCACCAACAGTCGACTTGGGCAGTTTTAGAAGGGCTGATATCTCCCTGATGGATTTGTTACCTAAGTGACTTAATTATTAGTCCACATTCGAAGTCCCTGATCTCTACTGACCGAGCCATTCAGTTGCTATTGCTTCTCTACTGACAACAAACTACACCCAACCTCCTTTCATACTGGCGGGTCTGTCTGCTCGTGACATCTAACAGATTAGATTAGATTTACTTTCATTCCAATTGATACGTAGTGAGGAGGTCCTCCAGGATGTAGAACATGTCAGAAAAACAATAATACACGACAAATATTTACAACTCAAACAAATAAACTAATGTACCATTCCACAGGTCCCAAGTGGGATGGTCGTCATTTTTTAATGAACGCCATATGAAAGAATCATGTTATAAATACTAATGCACTGAATTTAAAATAAAAAGTTTTTTATTTATTTATAAGGTAATAAACGTGTAATACAACTACTAAATACTTATTTTCAATGAACACATTACTGCACTGAAATTGTGCAGAAGTTACACTGTACTTTTATATATAAATCACTTAGTTCTACTGAGAAATTCATCAATGGAGTAGAAAGAGTTGGCCACCAATAAATCCTTTAGGCTTCTCTTAAACTGAATTTCATGGTTGTTAAGCTTTTTATGGCTGCTGGCAAGTTATTGAAAATGTGTGTTCCTGAATAATGCACACCTTTTTGTACAAGACTAAGTGACTTTAAATCCTTGTGAAGATTATTCGTATTTCTAGTATAGATTCCATGAATTGAGCTGTTGGTTTGAAAAAGTGATACATTTTTAATGACAAATTTCATTAACGAATAAATATATTGGGAAGCAGTAGTTAGTATCCCTAGTTCCCTAAACAGGCATCTACATGATGTTCTTGAGTTCACACCACATATAACTCTTACTGCACGTTTTTATGCCCGGAAAACTTCAGCTTGGCTTGATGAATTGCCCAAAAAAATAATCTCATATGACATTATGGAATGAAAGTAAGCATAGTATGCCAGATTTTTCATTTTTGTATCGCCTATGTCTGACACGCTTCAGCAGTTCTGTGGTGTGTTCCTCCCAGTTGAATTTATTATCAAGCTGTAATCCCAGTCAGTTCCGCGTCACGTATCTAAGGGTGGCCGGACACTTTTGATCGGATATCGTACAGCAGTGGACCAAGAGAAATTATTTTGGGGAAATCGTGATTACTGCTTATACTGAAAAGGTACTTATTCACTGTCGCAATAAAAAATTGCTAATGACTACTATCTTCGGTTTTTTAGCAAACCATCTACAGATGAGATCATTTCTTCCACTATATAAGTGGTACGTCTATAGATTCAACGGATTCAGCGTATGTGTGGCTATGTCAACCACGGAAATTTTGCACCATGATATTAACGGAGAATACTGTTCTAAAGTAAAGAGTTGAGCCTATCACTCTGGGGATTCATTGTAAGGCCACTGGAACCACACTTTTAAGTCATAATTTTCGGACAATGTGTCGCGCTCAGGTTGCTGACAGCCAACACAGACACATTGTAGGGTCCCCCTGAATAGGTCAGGCGTGCACTACACGCCGGAAGCGGCTACAAGGGACAAGGGTAGCAGAGTACGTGTGGGGTGCACATGGGGGTTTTTTAGGTTAGAGAATTCCCTCCCTAGGCCCGACAAGACGCCTCCTGAGACGCGGCAAGGTAGGAGTAGGCAAAATGCAACAGGGAATAACAATATTAATGTGCCAAAAGTAAACTGCAGGAGCGTCTATAGGCAGGTCCCAGAACTGCTCTCATTAATAAACGGTCACAACGCCCATATAGTACTAGGAACAGAAAGTTGGCTGAAACCAGACGTAAACAGTAATGAAATCCTAAACTCAGATTGGAATGTATACCGCAGAGACAGGCTGGACAGTAAAGGGGGAGGCGTGTTTATAGCGATAAGAAGTGCAATAGTATCGAAGGAAATTGACGGAGATCCGAAATGTGAAATAATTTTGGTGAAGGTCACGGTTATAGCAGGCTTAGACATGGTAATTGGATGTCTCTATAGGCCCCCTGGCTCAGCAGCATGTTGTGGCTGAGCACCTGAAGGATAATTTGGAAAATATTCCGAGTAGATTTCCCCACCATGTTATAGTTCTGGGTGGAGATTTTAATTTGCCGGATATAGACTGGGAGACTCAAACGTTCATAACGGGTGGCAGGGACAAAGAATCCAGTGAAATTTTTTTAAGTGTTTTATCTGAAAACCACCTTGAGCAGTTAAACAGAGAACCGACTCGTGGCGATAACATATTAGACCTTCTGGTGACAAACAGACTCGAACTATTTGAAACAGTTAACGCAGAACAGGGAATCAGCGATCATAAAGCGGTTACTGCATCGATGATTTCAGCCGTAAATAGAAATATTAAAAAAGGTAGGAAGATTTTTCTGTTTAGCAAAAGTGACAAAAAGCAGATTACAGAGTACCTGACGGCTCAACACAAAAGTTTTGTCTCAAGTACAGATAGTGTTGAGGATCAGTGGACAAAGTTCAAAACCATCGTACAATATGCGTTAGATGAGTATGTGCCAAGCAAGATCGTAAGAGATGGAAAAGAGCCACCGTGGTACAACAACCGAGTTAGAAAACTACTGCGGAAGCAAAGGGAACTTCACAGCAAACATAAACATAGGCAAAGCCTTGCAGACAAACAAAAATTACGCGAAGCGAAATGTAGTGTGAGGAGGGCTATGCGAGAGGCGTTCAATGAATTCGAAAGTAAAGTTCTATGTACTGACTTGGCAGAAAATCCTAAGAAATTTTGGTCTTATGTCAAAGCGGTAGGTGGATCAAAACAAAATGTCCAGACACTCTGTGACCAAAATGGTACTTAAATAGAGGATGACAGACTAAAGGCCGAAATACTAAATGTCTTTTTCCAAGGGTGTTTCACAGAGGACGACTGCACTGTAGTTCCTTCTCTAGATTGTCGCACAGATGACAAAATGGTAGATAGGAACTTGCCCCCATTCTTGCAACGGTGTACCGTAGGTCTCTAGAAGAGCATAGCGTTCCAAAGGATTGGAAAAGGGCCCAGGTCATCCCCGTTTTCAAGAAGGGACGTCGAACAGATGTGCAGAACTATAGACCTATATCTCCAACGTCGATCAGTTGTAGAATTTTGGAACACGTATTATGTTCGAGTATAATGACTTTTCTGGAGACTAGAAATCTACTCTGTAGGAATCAGCATGGGTTTCGAAAAAGACGGTCGTGTGAAACCCTGCTCGCGCTATTCGTCCACGAGACTCAGAGGGCCATAGACACGGGTTCACAGGTAGATGCCGTGTTTCTTGACTTCCGCAAAGCGTTCGATACAGTTCCCCACAGTCGTTTAATGAACAAAGTAAGAGCATATGGACTATCAGACCAATTATGTGATTGGATTGAAGAGTTCCTAGATAGCAGAACGCAGCATGTCATTCTCAATGGAGAGAAGTCTTCCGAAGTAAGAGTGATTTCAGGTGTGCCGCAGGGGAGTGTCACAGGACCGTTGCTATTCACAATATACATAAATGACCTTGTGGATGACATCGGAAGTTCACTGAGGTTTTTTGCGGATGATGCTGTGGTGTATCGAGAGGTTGTAACAATGGAAAATTGTACTGAAATGCAGGAGGATCTGCAGCGAATTGACGCATGGTGCAGGTAATGGCAATTCAATCTCAATGTAGACAAGTGTAATGTGCTGCGAATACATAGAAAGATAGATCCCTTATCATTTAGCTACAAAATAGCAGGTCAGCAACTGGAAGCAGTTAACTCCATAAATTATCTGGGAGTACACATTAGGAGTGATTTAAAATGGAATGATGATGTAAAGTTGATCGTCGGTAAAGCAGATGCCAGACTGAGATTCATTGGAAGAATCCTAAGGAAATGCAATCCGAAAACAAAGGAAATAGGTTACAGTACGCTTGTTCGCCCACTGCTTGAATACTGCTCAGCAGTGTGGGATCCGTACCAGATAGGGTTGATAGAAGAGATAGAGAAGATTCAACGGAGAGCAGCGCGCTTCGTTACAATATCATTTAGTAATCGCGAAAGCGTTACGGAGATGATAGATAAACTCCAGTGGAAGACTCTGCAGGAGAGGCGCTCAGTAGCTCGGTGCGGTCTTTTGTTAAAGTTTCGAGAACAAACTTTCACCGAAGAGTCAAGCAGTATATTGCTCCCTCCTACGTATATCTCGCGAAGAGACCATGAGGATAAAATCAGAGAGATTAGAGCCCACACAGAAGCATACCGACAATCCTCCTTTCCACGAACAATACGAGACTTGAATAGAAGGGAGAACCGATAGAGGTACTCAGGGTACCCTCCGCAACACACCGTCAGGTGGCTTGCGGAGTATGGATGTAGATGTAGATTGTCTACATATTTAGTGGTACTTCATTCGTCACTGTAAACTGAAGAATCATTTACTTCATCTCTATTTTTTAACTTCAACAAAGTTACAAATTTGTCACATAACGTTAGTTCGGAAACGTCTCTGTGGAGTCGTTTCATAGACGATAGTCTCACTGGGTTCTGTGCATCGTATGCTGTCCACCGCCTGATTGCGGTTTAATCTATTAACTGTCCCAGAAAGACTGAGCAATCAAACTACGGCTTATTAAATGATATTATGTTTGATTTTTTTGTGTCCATAGGAAATCATGACCTGTATTTATTACGTTTTTCCCTTCACCCTGCCCTATGTGTGCGTAAATGTGACTGAATGAGTGTTTTTACGAGTGGTTTCTGGTTTCTTTTGTGGGGGACGCTGAGTTGGTTGTCGTCTACTAGGACCAGGTGATGTTTGCTTCTCGTTTGGAGGGCAGCAGAAGATGACCAACTTAGGATCCCAGTACCTGGACAGAGAGGTTTACCCCTTTTAGTCAGAGGTTGGTGGCGGGAGCCTACCCTCTGGTAGCTTCCGTTGCACCGGTAGTTAGCGAAGCTCAGTGGAGATAGGACACTCTGCAGCTAGCGGTTGGTGAATAGATTTTTCCTCCCATTTTTGTTCATCACAAGCAAGCAGATTTACTTGAAAAAATCAGGGAATAGAAAATTAATTTGAAAACTGAAATTTGAAAAGATAGAGGACGCATAGAGGTTTCTGCCTTGCCGAATTAATTTTATTTCGTGACGACAAAATAATTCTGCTATTGCACCCTTAAAATTTCTTACATTTGTGCCTGGTTTAATTTCTAATTTCTGAACAGTTGACTCGCAATAAAGTTTACCACGTGCAGAAGTTCGGCCATTCATAAGCGGCAGGCGTGGATTCCATGTCGTATACCTACTATACAAACCTTGCGAATCGGATAAACCTCTTTCCAAGCTAGTGCATGAGCATAATGATGAAAGGTATCTCCCTGAACTATTACTGTCGTAGGTATGCAGATGGAATGATTGAATTATTGTGTTGCACTTCCCTTCTGTTTTTTTTTTTTTTAATTGCGCTATTCTACCATTTTCTCGAATTACGTAGTTAAATTTTTCATTCAGGCGCCAATCATGTGTATTCATAGGATGTGCATCAAATTCAGTAACGAAATAAATGTGCTACGTAAAAGATAAACTCTGCGTCCTCTATCTTTCTCATTTATGCCAGTTTTCAAATTAATTTTCTATTCCCTGATTTTTTTAAGTAAATCTGCTTGCTTGTGATGAACAAAAATGAGAGGAAAAATCTATTTAATTAAACAAGCTCATTGATATACGACGTACAATGCTGTTCATCTTGTTAGCATCTTTAAAAAAATGCTTTCTTACAATTAAATTCTTAATTTAATTGAACTGATAATTTCCAGTTCGGTCTTTTCTTAATTGTTAGAAAAGGATTGGGCTGGTGGCGACCCTGTAATTTTTAAATTTATAATTGTCCTTGTGAAGTGGCTTAACCAGAAATTGCGCACAAGGGTTACATCTCCATTATTCTTGGTACGTAACGTATGTCGAGCCTTGGCTAGGATCCGTTTCAGTTCTACATACATACTTTACAGTTCTTTACAGTTAACCATCTGGATCGAAGTAAAAGTTTTTTTCCAATATGTCTAAAAACAACTTTTTTGTTTTTTGAATCGTCAGTCTTCTGACTGGTTTGATGCAGACTGCACGAATTAGTTTCCTGCGCCAACATCATGTCGGAGTAGCATTTGCAACATTCGTTCTCAGTTATTCGCTGGATGTATTCCAATCTCTGTCTTCCTTTAAAGTTTTTACACTATACAACTCCCGCGGATACCATTCAAGTTATACCGTAATGTCTTAACAGATATCCAAACAAGCTGGCCTTCTTGTCAGTGTTTTCCTTGTATATTCCTTTCCTCGCCGATATCCAGAGGACCTCCTCATTTGTTACCTTTGAAACGTCCCCTTTGAAGAATTATACACGACTGTCCTTAAACCGACACACAATATTTTGTTAGCGCAACGCAATCTGACTTTCAATAATCCATACAAAAGAATGGGCCCTGACTAACATTAAACTATACCTTTCACAAATCACTTCCCTCACAAAAATCTTCGCTACTCAAGCTACTGCAATACAGCGAGCGCCACTACTGCCAGCTAAATAAAAGATTCAAACTACTGAAGGCACTAACTACTGAGAGGGATAGTTAGCAAATGAAAGATATTAATAGAGAACAAACAATGTATTTACCTTGATATCATCATATACAAATATAGCAGTTCATGACAAATTTCAAAACTCCGTCATCTCTCTCCCCACATCCACCACTGCTGGCTGCTCACTTCCAACTGCGCAACGCTACGCGCTGTTCACAGCCAGCTGCCTAACACTACAATGGCGAGTATTACAACAATGCAAAGCAGCCACAGACTGCACACAGCACAGCCAGTGATTTTCATACAGAGGTGGCGTTACCAATAAAAAAAAACCTAAACAGCCTACTTACATAGCCCCCATGCTCCCCACAAAAAATTTTACAAATTGGTTTGGGCAGTGGCCAATACAGATTTGAAAAAATTTTTCATAATTACAATAACAAAGAAATCAAATGCACACACTTCTTGATACAATGTTGGTCAAAAGCTAAAATTTTGTCACAGTCCATTAAGACAGTCCTGATCATTCATCATAATAGTAATTACAGTTTTTTTTGCAAAGTCTCATTAGTAAAAGAAATTGCACACAGAAGTAGTGCATTTCCATGCAGTCTTGAAGAAGTAGTGTTGTCCTTCCAACGGAAAGACAGCGCTGACTCTCGACATGCACACAGGTAATGGGCTACAACAGAGCAAACCCACAGCAGAGTCATTCGACGTTTTGAAGAATATTGGTAGGTAGGTCATCACAGAGCAGACCCACTGTATTCCTGGTAGAGATTGTGGTATTGGTGGGCCACCAGAGGTGCAGACCCACTGCAGTCCTTGTAGAAATAATGGTATGGTGGGTCATCAAAGATGCAGACCCACTGTAGTCCTTGTAGAAATAACGGCGTTGGTGGGTCATCATAGATGCAGACCCACTGTAGTCCTTGTAGAGATAATGGTATTGGTGGGCCACCAGAGGTGCAGACCCACTGCAGTCCTTGTAGAAATAATGGTACTGCTGAGTCAGCAAAGGTGTAGACCCACTGTAGTCCTTGTAGAGATGGCCAGCAGCCATCTGTTGCGATTGTGCAGGTGCACATTCACCATCGAAGAGTCTTGCGGAGAATATAACAAGTCCATAAACCACCACTTGTGCACTCACAAAGTTTTTGGAATTGTCCTTAGAACCAGCAATGCTGTTATCCAGTCCCTTGCTGAATTAGTAACACACGTGCAAACACTAACAGTCCCAACTTCTCACATATTGTCCATATACTATGACCAACAGAAACGTGTGCAGTGAAATGTAACTAACAAGTTAATAATATCATGAACTGGTGACAATTACAATTTTATAACATAAGAATACAATAACAAAGGTACAAAATACATAATTAAAAACATAACAATACAGATAACATTTGTAGTACAGGCTTTACAAAAGAATCGAACTAACATATACATCAGTGGAATTATGACATGAGTACATGCATAAAAGATCACAATAACTTTTGAAACATCAACTTCACACATGAGCATTAAACAGAACAGAATTAATAACGTCTAACATCTTTACAAAGTAAATAACATATTATTAATGCCAATTATATTCGAGGATAACAGTATTCCTCATCATAGTGAATGTAGCTTAATATTAAAAGAAAAAAAAATTCTATGAAACTACACAGAGACAGGAAGAAAACAAATACACAAGGGTACACAAACATATAATGGGATAATACAAAAGGAAAGGACAGGGTTTGTTGTACTGCAGTATTTTGCAAACAAAACTTTCTTTACTTCTTGGAGATCTCCCTTCATTCATCATTATTCCCAAAAAGTCCTATCTATACCTGCTTTCTGTACTTTTCTCGTATAGCCTCTCAGTGCATTTCTTCAAATTCATCGCAACTCATTCTCTTATAGGCTACCCCCTCTTAAGCTAACTTAAATCTACTGAGCTCAGATGCTAAACTAAGGGACGAGGCAATGCAGCAGCACAAAACAGTTAACACAAACAGCAATGACAAAAAAATGCAGATTTGCAAAGGAAGCAGTATTATAGAAATTAGCAAAGCAATTGCAATATTACAACTAATATAAGGCAATGTGCAACAAACAATAAAAATAATTCATTAGTAAAACTGGCTTAACAGAATAATACAAAGTCAATTTCAGTAACACTATGCCTGGCAAACAGCAGATATCTAAACATGACATAGCTCAAGCAGAAAAAATATTACACTAAAAACAACAATGCAGATAAGGGAAATGTGTATTCACATCTTAATGTCTATGTAATTAAAGTGGTGCACCACAAATTATTCTACAAAAGAAATTACCAAGTACTTGAAAAGAAAATTATAGATGCAGTTGCTGTTATTAGTCCCTTCTTATTGTTCTCTCCATTCCAAGAGCTCCTTTTTCGAAGAATGTGGATCAGAAAATAATTATTTAATAAATCTGTTGACAGAAAGTGTTCACATTAGCAGATGCATTTAAGTTTATTTTATAAAACCAATGCAGCAACACAGCTGGAAACCAGATATTAAACAAAATGAGCAATCTCTTAACTACAAAGACAATAGATGTAAAATGTTTCTAATCATTTCATTAGGCATTTTAGTAAATATCATAAATTACGAGCTCCACAGTATGCTTTCAACAATGAAATGTCAATAGCGAGGACAATGGCCTCCCCTTTCTTTTTTTCTACCTGTGCTTCTGATGAGGCACTCACTAATGACTTGTTCTCCCGGCGTCTGACACAGCTGCGTGCCCACGACGCATTACGTGCAGGTGGTCACTTAACTTTCTTACGGAAATATTTACGACAGCAGTTTCCGCTACTGTGACAGTCTCATATACAAAATTTCACGGGTCGAGAATTTGCGTTGCAAATGTGTAGAAACAAAACCCTATAAATATAACAGTGTCCAAAAAATTTTCGCCGGCATTGTGATATATTCACTCATTTACACACATTTCATAACTCTTAAAGTACGAATCTTGGTTTCCAGCTACCTTTTTCACAAACCAAAATCCCTAAAAACTACTCATTATTCCTTACCTTATTCGTCGACACTTCTTCAATATTTCATCATAACAGCTACGTGGCTTAATCAAATAACTCATATAGCATCAGCCTATTAATCATAAACATACCTCAGCAGCATAATACACATCGTCGTCGTAATAATAACATCATAACACCTCAGTCAAATCTCAAAATCGTCGTAGCTTCCTCCAATAATTTCAAAACCTAAAAAGAATTCTCTGCTCATTTAAATAGTGTCACCTACCTCAAACGTACTTTAAAAATCATGATCTCATACCAAATACATCATTCAAAGCTCTCATAGTATCACAATGGGTCCGAAAAAATATGAACAGTTCACACAGTACAGACAAAATACAATTTCATAAGTGTGAAGTAATCCAACTCTGTAATTGCGTAAACATCTGTCACTGATGTAGTAACAAGAATGTTTGTTTCTCTGTCAAATAATCAGATAGCTGTGTAATTCTGTGTTAGAGAAATATGGTACCGAAGTGTAAAGTTGTATAAGCAAATACCATATTAGCTAGGGCTCCTTGTGCTTGCCAAACACATGGTACACAAAGTAAGTGTGTACCCCCCTGAGGATTAATGTAATTATACCCTCAGGTGTTACAGATTACAGCAATGGAATGAAATGTATCACGGAAAACCTTTGTATCATTGTACTCCAAATATCTTTAAAAATAAATGATTTAAGTGCAGGATTAATCACTCAAATACGTGTCATGTAGCGCTAAATGTGCGTCTTGTTGCAACATAATCTCTGTGGAAGTGTCGTAGTTATCGTCCTCCGAAAGCTAAGTTCTGCAGAAGTCAATGTACTTACCTCATGATAAACAAAAGTGAAATGCTTTGTGTATAGATATCGTAGTTATTACGCTTATTGTTGTGATGAAGAAAGTACTGTACTGTAACGTATTGTTGTGCTATGGAAAACCCTGTCTCATTGTAGCTATACTACAAAAGTTACTACTAAAACCTGTTTTACTTTTCAGAAGAATTCAGAAAAACTGTGCAGATATAAAACAGATACACCGCAAAAGCAACATTGTAAATTGTCACTCATTAGTAGCGTCGTGATAAAACCATGTAGTTGTCACATAAACTATCCACTGTGTCGTCTGGTATCTCACAGAAAGTACTTTAAACCCAGAATGTATTTTCATGTAAACCAAAATGTTGCATTAAAATCTCATTAGCAGTACTAGTAAATGTTCTAAGTATGTGAGCCTTATAGTCGTTATGTAATCGTGCAACTAACAAGCAAGAATGTACACACACAATAACACTGTGTCGTCTGTTCGCAATAACAATGCATTCGTAATTTCTGTTTAAATAAGTTCTCTTGGTTCTTGACTGGATATTTAACTTCAAAGATTGTTGCATGGTAACAGTTTCTAAAGCATACTAGTGACGTGAAGTGAAACGTTTTATGGCAAAGACAAAGTTAAAAAGCAGATTATCTTTCAATAAATGGTTTTACATGTGAAATGTGGTGTAAACCTTTACTCTTCCTAGTACGCAGAGTTTCAACTTCAAAGCAATTGTCATGCGGTATACGTCGGTAAAGAATACTGGAATTTTTTCTCAAGGTTAGCGTCAACGTTATTTTTCTCGGAGCCAGCGGGCGCACGCGGCTGCCTGTGGTGCGAGTCATTGTCTGTCTCTTTGTTGGCGCGCGCCGTTATTGGGATTAGGAGACCTAGCTTCTACAAATTCACTCTGACGAGAAGGCCCTGCCCTGTTTAAATCCCGCCAGTTCTGATGCATTTCAGGTCTGTCGTTACGATCATATCGTCTGTCGTCATGTCGGTAGATTCCGTAGTTTCTTCCTTGTCGGTCACGTGGTGGAGAATTTCTCCCTGAATCGTAACTGCGCGCTGAACTGTTGCGTCTCAAGTTATTCTGTCTCCCTTGATAATAATTGTTTTGGTTCCCATATTGTCTGTTTCTAAGGTAATCTCTGTCATATTCATTACTACGGAAATGCGATCTTTCTCTGTAACTATTATTACTCTGCCAGTGGTTGTCATATGGGTGGTGTCTGTTTTGGTCACGATTTGCGTTGTAAGAATAGGCTTGTCGTGTCCAGTTATTGCTTCTGTCGTCACGAAATTGTGACGAATGTGACCTGTAGTGATTGTTTTCCTGTTTTCGCATCCCGCGACGGTCTGTGTCAATTTCCAGTTCTTGTAACAGTCCCTGAAAAGCTTCAATGTCGTCTTTGCAACGTCCTGCCAAAATAATATGTCGTAAATGTTCAGGCAATTTGAGTAAGCAAATGCGGATGAGTTCTGAGGAGCTGTATGGGTTTGAAAGATATTGATTCTTATGCAACATGTCTTCAAAATATTTGACAAGACTGGAAAATTCAGATTGTTCGAAATGTTTCATCATTATGATGCCATGTTTTACTCGGTCTTGTGTAGCTTGAGACCAATATGCTGAGAGGAAGGCATGGTAAAATTCTCCTTCACTGTGACAATCGTGAATGACCGATCGCATTCTTACAGCTGGTTCATTCTCTAAATAGCCACACATAAATTCTAACCTGTGCTCCAATGACCAGTTGGGAGGAAAACAATGAGAGAATTGATGGAGCCACGCTTGTGGATGAATGTCGTTGCCGGAATTCTTAAATGTTTTGAATTTACGTGTAGTAATGAACAGCTTATAGTCAAAATCATCATGTCGGCGAGTCGCATGTCGGTCATTGTTACGTCGTGTCGGCTGTTCAATCTCAAAATTCGGTGCACATTGCCAATTTCTTTCATAATTTCCGAAATGCGCTGTGTTATTATTTTGTGGCTGTTCCGTATTTCTATGTCCCTCTTCCCGTATTGGGGCGCGAGTGTCCTCTGAAATACGTAATTCTTGTACTACTTGTGCCAACTGATCTTGCACTTCCCGGATTTCTCTTTTGTACTGTGTATTGATTTGATTTTGATTTTGTTTGAATTTTCTAATTTCTACATACTCTTCAGTGTCAGTGAAGGCTACAGGTGTTGTGTCATTCAGATCATCCTCTACCTTTGTAGATAAGTTAGTGAACTGATCTGAAAGTTCGGCTACTTTATCCGATAGTGAAATTATTTCCTCTGTATGTTTTTCTGAACCAAGTTTCAGAGTATCTACTGTGTCCTTTAAGTTTTCCTGAGTTTTTGCAAGTTGCGTAACCGAATCGGTAGATGCAACTGAGTCAATTTTAGCTTGCAAGGTGTCGTGATTTTCATGAACAATGGTTTGCAGTTCTTTTATGGCTGCTTCGTGATTCTGTAATACATTTTCATGCCGCGAAAAAATGGGTTGAAAATGCTCACAAATTTGTGTTTTTATGCCATTACAGACTTTTTGACATTTCGATTCAATGTTATGTAACTCACTAGTTAAATCTTCACGTGTTTGTTCAAGTGTGGTGTCTAACTTTTGAAGATTTTGTCCCATTGCGTCCAACTGTTGCTGTGTTTGTCTCTGATTTTGTTCCATTGTGTCTAACTTTTCAAGCTTTTGTCCCATTTGTTGCATTAATTGTAATTTCAATGCACTGGTGTCTGAAACATGTTCCTCAGTGCTTTTCGGCAGTGAATTTGCATCGGCAACATTCACATTTTGACAAGTGGAAAATGTGTCTTGACTCATTTGAGAAAACGGTGAGGACGCAAAACCTGAATCTACAGTATTTGCAAAATTGTGTCCTGTCATTTCGGATTCCTGAGGCGAGCTGTTGCCGACCGATCGATCGATAATGCTTCCCTCTTCACTAATTGTTTCACTGTCCACGCCATTGTTTGCCGCCCGCTCCATTTCCCTATGCACAATTACCAAATTACTACTTTGCACATCAGTTAATTCATTACTCGGTGCGCTAACACACTGCTTTCATTTTCACTGTCATTTCTCGGTTTACTTTGGAGCCTAGTATTACGTTTTTCACACGCCATTATTGTCACAGTATTTCACACGACAACACAGAAAAACACAATTTGAAGATCAAAAATAAGAGAACACATTAACATAGCACTGAAAATAGTATCTAGTTAATTGCAAGCGCAGCAGCGAAATACTTGGTGCAAATCTACATGCATGCCACAACTGTTTTACTGTACAACACTGAAAGACTGCAACTACAAAGGAGATTTTCTCTACAATTACGCGCTAGCAATAAACAAAATCTACACTAATTACACAAACTACAAGAAAAAAATCAGAAGATTCCAGTGAGGAATCCTCGGCTAAGGGTCGACATATGAAACGTCCCCTTTGAAGAATTATACAAGACTGTGCTTAAACTGACACACAATATTTTGTTAGCGCAACGCAATCTGACTTTCAATAATCCCTACAAAAGAATGGGCCCTGACTAACATTAAACTATACCTTTCACAAATCACTTACCTCACAAAAATCTTCGCTACTCAAGCTACTGCAATACAGCGAGCGCCACTACTGCCAGCTAAATAAAAGATTCAAACTACTGAAGGCACTAACTACTGAGAGGGATAGTTAGCAAATGAAAGATATTAATAGAGAACAAACAATGTATTTACCTTGATATCATCATATATAAATATAGCAGTTCATGACAAATTTCAAAACTCCGCCATCTCTCTCCCCACATCCACCACTGCTGGCTGCTCACTTCCAACTGCGCAACGCTACGCGCTGTTCACAGCCAGCTGCCTAACACTACAATGGCGAGTATTACAACAATGCAAAGCAGCCACAGACTGCACACAGCACAGCCAGTGATTTTCATACAGAGGTGGCGTTACCAATATAAAAAACCTAAACAGCCTACTTACACCTTATCAGTCCACCTAATTTTCAACATTCTTCTATAGCGCCACATGTCAAATGCTTCTTTTCCTGTTTTCCCACAGTCCATATTTCACTACCACACAACTTTGTGCTCCAAAAGTGCATCCTCAGAAATTTCTTCCTCCAATTAAGACCTATGTTTGATACTAACAGACTTCTCTTGTCCAGGAATGTCCTTTTTGCCAGTACTGATCTGCTGTCTACGTCGTCCTTGCTACGTCCGTCACGGCTTGTTTTGCTGCCTAGGTAGCATAATTTCTCAACTTCATCTACTTCGTGATCAACAATCTTGATGTTCAGTTGTTCCGTGTTCTCATTTCTGCTGCTTCTCATTACTTTGGTTTTATTTAGTCTCAATGCGTATTCTGTACTCAATAGACTGTTCATTCCATTGAGCATATCTTGTAATTTATCAACAATTTCATTGAGGATCGCAAGGTTATCAGCGAAACTTATCATTGATATCCTCTCACACTGAATTTTAATTCTAGCCTTGAAACGTTCTTTTATTTCCGCCATGTCGTCTTCATTGTATAGACTGAACAATAGGGGCGAAATAATTCCTCACTGTACGACACCCCATTTATTCCAAGCACTTCTTTCTTGGTATTCTACACTTACTGTTCCCTCTTGGCTCTTGCACATATTCCATAACATCCTTCTTTCTCTATAGTTTGCCCCTATTTTTCTCAGAATTTCTAACATCTTGCACCATTTGATTTTGTGGAGAGCTTTATCCACATCAACATATCCAATGAAAGTGTTTTGATTTTTCTTCATTCTTGCTTCCATTATCAACCGCAACGTCAGAACGGCCTCTGTGGTGCCTTTACCTTCCCTGGAGAAAAATTGATTGTCATCTAAAACGTCCATTTACTATTCCATTCTTCTGTATATTATTCTTGTCAGCAACTTCGATGCATATGCTGTTAAGCTGACTGTACGATAATTATCGCACTTGTCGGCTCTTGCAATGTTCGCATTGTGTGGACAGTGATGTTCCGAAATCCAAATGGTATATCGCCAGTCCCTCACATTCTACACACCAGCGTGAATAGTCGTTTGGTAACCACTTCCCCCACTTATTTTAGAAATTGCGATTGAATATTTTCTTTCCTCCCTTGCGTCTTATTTGATTTAAACTCATCCAAAGCCCTTTTAAGGTACCCGGTAGACGCCTTCAAAGTACTTCTTCCACCTATCCGCTCTCTCCTCTGTATTTAACGGTGGAATTCTCATTGCACCTTTAATGTTATCATATTTGCTTTTCATTTCACCGAAGATTGTTTTGACTTTTTTTATATGCTGAACAGTCCTTCTGACAATCATTGCTATTTCGAGTTCTTCACATCTTTGAAGAAGACATTTCCCCTTAGCTTTCCTGCACTTCCTATAAAACTACCTCTTTAATTATTTTTTTAATAAACACTGACCTACTGTATTTTCCCTGACAAAGATAACTCAGACTTAACGTATTCATTTACTACCCACAACATACAAGCCCAACGCAATCTGACTGCTATACATCGCCAAAATGATTTCCACTAACTAACACAAAAGAATAGCCCTGAATTGCAAGAAATCCTAACAATAATACAAATCCAAAAAATATGAAATTAAAGAAATATGAAACTACCTCCAACTCAGTTAATTGCCAAAACTCTTTTCAACCAAGAATCCCGATATTGGAAACCGCATTCTTTTTTATAAGTCACTTACTTCACAGAAAATCTTCATAACACGAACTATAGCAGTTACAGAAAGTACCAACAATGGCCAGGTAAATGGTTCAAATGGCTGTGAGCACTATGGGACTTAACTTCTGAGGTCATCAGTCCCCTAGACTTAGAACTACTTAAACCTAACTAACCTAAGGACATCACACACATCCATGCCCGAGGCAGGATTCGAACCTGCGACCGTAGCGGTCGCGCAGTTCCAGACTGTAGCGGCTAGAACCATTCGGCCACCCTGGCCGGCGCCAGCTAAATAAAAAGATTGTAACTACTATACACTAACTACTAGGAGGCATATGGTTAGCAAAAGAAAGATCTTGTTGAAGAGCAAACAATGTATTTGAGAATTTATTCATGTAACATCCAGTTCAAAAAATTATATAGTTGTCAATAATTCCACTATCCAAACATTATCAATAACTTCCATCATCATACATTTCCTTGCATATTTTCTTATAAACACATCATTTCATCTCACTTCACATTGCGTGTCCGACGAACACAAAGTATCCACTAAGAAAATCATGTCCATACACTTCCCTCTGCACTCGCTAACCGCTAGTCCGTCTAACCACAGAATCTCTTGCCGAGGGCGCAGAGCGCTGTCAGCGATATTAACACAGCCTGTAGCACTGCCAACATACAAACAGGCTACTTACGCCTATTCATTCCATTGTTATGTGACTAGCCGGCCGTTGTGACCGAGCGGTTCTAGGCGCTTCAGTCCGGAACCGCGCAACTGCTACGGTCGCAGGTTCTAATCCTGCTTTGGGCACGGATGTGTGTGATGTCCTTAGGTTAGTTAGGTTTAAGTAGTTCTAAGTTCTAGGGGACTGATGGCCTCAGAATTTAAGTCCCATAGTGCTCAGAGCCATTTAAACTATTTGGAGTTACGTGACTGAACTGAACTCCTAAATTTCCCTGAACATTGTTGTACTTTCTCCTTTCATCCATCAACTAAAGTATTTCTTCTGTTACCCATGCTTCCTCTGCAATTACCTAATTCGTACTTATGTTTTTCTTTGCAACTTCTGTGATTGCCCTTTTTAGAGATGTTCATTCCTGTTCAACCGGTCTACGGAGCTGTCTACTGAGCTATTCATTATCGCAGTATCTACGGTATCAGAGAACTTCAAACGTATCTTTTCTTTTCTTAGTTCTTCCGCATCCCAGTTCTTTGCACATTTTTACTGGTGTTCAAATACTACAGGGCGTGGACAAAAAGAAACGCAGTACATTACCATGAATAATCCGGTATAGAAGAAGCGTGTCCATTCAAAATGGCTACCAATCGTCTCGGAGTGGATAAGTACAGGCCCTGTTCGGTTTTTATGGAAAGCTTCTACGGTTCTTCCTGCGAAATGCTGGCAAATTCAGCTAACGATCATGGAAGAGGACAGCAATCATTCTCCCTTCTCGCCAAAGTAGTCCACAAAGTCTCAGTAAGGTGACTGAAGTCTCAGTAAGGTGACTGCGATGACGAGGAAAAATGCGATGATTCATCCTCGTACTCAGAAAACAAGTCCTTGACTACAAGAGTTGTGTGAACAGAGGCTCTGTCGACATGGAGTACAGACTCTCCATTGGCGAACAAACACTATACCATGGGATAGGCCTGACCAGCCAAAATGGTCACAAAACCCTTGGCAGTGACCCGACCTTGCAGAGTAACCGTAGGGCCATGGCCATGGAACACCACGATATGGGTCCCCAAATCATCACCGCCCCCCCCCCCCCCCCCCCGCCCCCCTCCCAGCAATTTTTCACGCCTGGGATGTAAACTCGGCCGGAAGTTGGAAACAGTGTGAAAAAGCCTCATCCGACCAAATGACGTTCTTCCACTGCCCAATATTCCAGGTTTTCCTGTTACAGGCAATTCCCTGCTTCAGGAGCTCCTTTCGTGCTGCTCTGGTGCTGACTGGGTTCGCGAGAGCGACATTCAGTTCTGCTGAGACTTTTGCAGCTGTCGTGCTCCCACTCTCCCTCATAAACCTCTTCACTCACAGACTGCCACAGTCACTCAACCCACACTTTCTTCAGCGTTGCGAACTCAGCAGATGACATTTTCTTGCTTTCCCTGTATGCAGGATACGTCTTCGATACGGTGCCCCTTGGAACACCAAACATTTCAGCTATCTTGGTTACGGAAATCCCATACGAGCATCGACGGTTTTCCCACGTTCATTTAGCTCCGTCATAATGCTCTCAACTCCACACTGACGACGTATTGAGGACACTGCACAGCTGCAGTTCGTCCTCAAATACAACAGCGCAACCTGCAGGCTTGGCTAACATCTGCTTTTATGTTAAAGTGTGCCGCCTCTAATGACCTCGATGTCGACGGGACATTAAGCAGTAATCTTCCTTACTTCTTCCTTCGAGTGTGAATTTCTCGCAGTGATTCCATATTTTTGACCTATTCTTGTACCTTTCAAAGTGCGAGCTAACATCCCAAAGATGTTTGGCCTCACAAGCGGTTTCTCTTCGTCGAAATGCCTTGGCTCTAACTTGTCTAGGGGTTGAACCGCACGTGTCGCATTACACACCCTAAATTAGCCACTTGTGACCCTTTGGCTAAATTGTCTGGCTGATGCCAAGTTTGCAAACTACAAAGTTAACATAACATATAATAACAGTAGTAATAATATCGGGAACCAAATTAATGACCCATAAACGATATAGGCCACACACTTCAGATTTGGTTAGAATATTGTTTATTCATAAAGCAAACTAATATCGAAAACGGTCGTATTTAGTGTTACTGTTACACTCGAGTGCATATCCATTTGACACAGTTCGATCTTTCACAATCTCATCGCGAAATAAAAGTTATCTGCGCGAAAAGTTAGAATTCACACCAGGCACGCGGCTGCTCACCGCTCAGAGACTAAGTCCCGCGATACCACACAACGCGAAATTTTCTAAGTCGTTTCACTTCCTAGCTGCCTAAAGACCGACTGTTCGCTTTCGCGGCTCAATCCTATGTGTACCCTTTGGTGTCCAGACCAGAACTGTATCCTTTGCCCGTCTCCGGCCGCGTCCTCCGGGTGCCGAAAATCGTCGCTCAACTGACTAGTGCAATTCGCTTTCCTGAAGCCGTCCGTTTGATTAGCTACAGCTTATTCTATATTATTTTACATTTTAACACATTTAAATAATCAAAGCTTGACCACTTTCACGTTCTAAATAAGGTTCACCAAGGTAGTGTTATAGGCCCTTTGGTGTTCCTTTTTTACCTTAAGGATTTTGGAGACAATCTGAGCAGCCGTCTACGGTGGTTTGCAGATGACGCTGTCGTTTATCGACTAATAAAGTCATCAGAAGATCAAAACAAACTGCGAAACGATTTAGAAAAGATATCTGAATGGTGCGAAAAGTGGCAGTTTACCCCAAATAACGAAAAGTGTGAGGTCATCGACGTGAGTGCTAAAACGAACTCGTTAAACTTCGGTTACACGATAAATCAGTCTAATCTAAATGCCGTAAATTCAACTAAATACGTAGGTATTACAATTACGAACAACTTAAATTGGAAGGAACACACAGAAAATGTTGTGGGGAAGGCTAACCAAAGACTGCGTCTTATTGGCAGGACACTTAGAAAATGTAACAGACCTACTAAGGAGACTGCCTAGACTACGTTTATCCGTCCGCTTTTAGAATACTGCTGCGCGGTGTGGGGTCCTTACCAGATAGAACTGACGGAGTACATTGAAAAAGTTATCGCGAAATATGGGAGAGAGTGTCACAGAAATTATACAGGATTTGGGCTGGACATCATTAAAAGAAATGCGTTTTTCGGAATCTTCTCACGAAATTCCAATCACCAACTTTCTCCTCCGAATGCGAAAATATTTTGTTGACACCGAACCTACATAGGGAGGAATGATCACCACGATAAAATAAGGGAAATCACAGCTCGTACGGAAAGATATAGGTGTTCATTCTTTCCGCGCGCTATACGAGATTGGAATAATAGAGAATTGTTATGGTGGTTCGATGAACCCTCTGCCAGGCACTTAAATGTGATTTTCGAGTATCCATATAGATGTAGAAGTAACAATAATATCCATTACATAATAAACGTTAAATTCTTTTACATAAACTAATACAATTTCCTTCTTAACTTTGAATGTCACAGCCAGTAGCCTTGTAACAATGTGCTTTCTGATAAATAATTAAAGAACAAAAGTAATTACTACGCACTGAACTTTACAACAAATATTCTATTACTTAATGATTCAATAAGATGTCTTGCTGTAATCGTTCAATGTGTTTTATGTGGAGGAAACGATGATCTATACTCAACTGAAAATACTGATAATTTAAAATCACTATATCTTTTAAACAAATAAGAGTTACAGAGTTAATATTTACAACATTTGTCATTTTAATGATGCACTTCTATAAGAAATGTCGATCGTTAAGATCGACCAAAGTGTTCAGATTTTAGCATTCAGGTATTTGTTACAAAACTTATTAATTTCAGTTTAACAGTAAATCTAAACTATTACAGATACGATCAATATTCAGGTTTTATTGGGATCACCATGAAAATTTATGAAGCATGGTAGATTAAAATTACGGTGGCTTAATTCCCTGAATTACTACAGAATTAAATAGTTTTCATCAATGATTCCCTTAATGGTCAGTCTTAGGTCCGCCATATTTAACACTGCTATGTCTCCCTGGCCACAAACGGCTTCTACTGGGTTTCCCTGTGATGTAGGTTCTCGTCTGTCTCACTCGCACACTACAGCGCTTAGGCCTCATTCAGCACAATAGGCCTCTGTGAATTTCCTCATCTCGTGGCGAATCTGCGCTCTTTGTTGGACACGGTCGTGGACGACAGGGATCATTTCACAATTCCTGAAGGCTGGCTCTTTCAGCCATATACTTAAATGAGAGCGAAATGCCCGCTAACTCACAAAAGCTTTATTGGTATGGCTTTTTATATGGAGCTATTCAAACGCGTTAATGACATGAAGCTATGAAAACGCTGCTACCGGCAGATCTGCATGTTGCTACGTATTCTTTTGCGTGCCTCATTGAAATTCCACACACACAAAGAAGATACATATTTTGTAGTATATCTGATACGTCAAAATAGGTAGATATACAAGAACGAAGTACTGCTGTTAACTATGGGGGCGTGAAGTGCTACAAATGCACACGACACCGCCAAAAAGCAATGTAGGGTAGTTACGTGATTATACTAAATGTCGAAAATGAGTGCCATTTATCGCCATGTGCAGTCGGCTGCCATGGAACGGCGACTGGCTTGTGATACCAATAATAACGACCTGTTATATTCGCTAAACTGTAATATTTTGCAGCGGAATAAGTGCTGGCGTGATGTTACCTGGCATTTTAAAAATGCGTTGTGCCGGCCTACGCACCGGAATCCTTACCGGAAGGACACGATGCTGTACTGCTACTCATCCGACAACCACTCGTAAATCGACGGAAAGCACTACTTCCAAATGAGTGTCTCCCTCCCTTCCGAAAAGCAGGCCTGCTTACCTTCTTAGATACACTATCCATAGATAATCTCTAATCTTCTCGATAAATGTGAAGGAAGACACTGCTCTTAAATTTGTTAAGGAACTTCCGTGCAATTTCTGGAAGTATTTTGTATGAGATCGTAGGATCCGTCTCCAGAATGAGAATATCTGCAATGGCAAGATGGAGGATGGCGCAGTCATAGCGTAAAACATTTGCGCTACAGTGGAGTATAGAATGAATGGAATGAAATGAAACGGACGTTAACGAGAGATTAAATCCGGGTTTCGAAACTGGGTCATTGACGCGGAGAGAGACAGGAGGAGACTGTCGTTTGGTTTTGGATCATGTTAGGACGGTTCCGCAAGCGAGCGTTACTAGTGGCCCACGAAGATCAAACTTGGAATTCCGCATCATCTTGGGAACAACCTGTCAGAAATATTCAGAGCGCCGCGGTAATCTTCTAGATGACGTTTGCCGTGGACTTCACGCCGATTTCTGGCATTAAGCGAAAGGTAATTGCCACCATTAATAGATTGAGAGCAGGCCACATGACTACCAACAAAAAGAAAGCCTGTTTTAATACCGTCTCTAAACTAATCACTGTAAATGTAAGGATGGTATCCTAATTTTTTTGTTTTAGTGTGTAAGATATACAACAAAGGAGCGAGAAGACTATGTAGACAACACTCAAAATTGTTAATTACTTCTCAGTCAACTTGTATATTCTTTGTGGTGTAGAACCTGGAAATTGATATATAAATTTATTGCAGTCAAAGAAAGGGGCCTTTAACAGTGATAATTATTGTCATGTCATTGGTTCCCTAATTTACTAGCTTCTGACTGTTTTGATGCGGCCGTCACGAATTCCTCCCGTGTGCCAACCTCTTCAGTTCAGAGTAGCGCTTGCATCGAATGTCCTCTATTATTTGTTGGATATAATCCAGTCAGTCTTAAGTTTTTTTATTACTTTATGAAATGCTTCATTCTAAATGACACAGTGTACACTGCATTTATATTCATGAAAACAAGGTGTACAAATATTAATTGTAATAATTTCTTTATACAGTTTGTGTAGATTGAATACTATCTTTTGCAACAGCAGTGAAAGTCTTATTAAGACCAAACGCGTTTGACAGGAAACGGTGAGATGACAGTGGCTCTTCACAGCACAAAAACGTGTATATCGTCATTGTTAATAAAAATGCTGTGCGCTACATTTTAACACATAAGTGGGTACGTGGAAGAACAGCAAGAATGACGTAAACAGCAAAAAACCGGGCCACTGAAGATGCTTTAGAACAAAGCGAAATGCTTTTGGTCTTAATAACACTTTCATTATAGTTGCATAAGATGATTTTAACCAATACAACTTACATACCTGCAGCTGTGTAAAAAAAAAAAAAAAAAAAAAAAAGCCGAAAAACAAAGAAGACCACAACTTAATTTTCTATTTTAATAAACATTTTTGGAACAGCGATCAAAAAATTTTTAAAAAGAATTTTTTTAAATTAATTTTCTGTATTGCGTACTTGATTGCATAAGTCCTCAACCTAAACCATTTGAATTAAAATAGGCGTATATAAGTTACGCACGAATGTCAGTATTTACAGATACAGTGCCTATACTGAAGAGTCGAAGCACAGGTGCAATGAGATTTACCTTAAATGTATTCGTAGTTGTGAATATGGATAGCCGTCAGCTGAATAATGGGTTAATGACAATTCGTGCCCGACCAGGTTTCGAACGCGGATTTCCCAATCACCGCGAGCGGTCACCTTACCATTAGGCTATCCGAGCACGACTCCCGGCCCGACCGAAACTTCCATATGTCGTCAACCGTGTGTCTGCAACCTGCGCTCGTTCATTCGTTATGTACATTGCCGAACATTTTAACTGAAAGTCGCTTGCCCGGCGTCGACGGATAAATGTGCTATTGCAGTGTCTTTTTCAGAAGTACGATGCAACGTTCATCTACATCTACATCTACATCTACATTGATACTCCGCAAGCCACCTAACGGTGTGTGGCGGAGGGCACTTTACGTGCCACTGTCATTACCTCCCTTTCCTGTTCCAGTCGCGTATGGTTCGCGGGAAGAACGACTGTCTGAAAGCCTCCGTGCGCGCTCTAATCTCTCTAATTTTACATTCGTGATCTCCTCGGGAAGTATAAGTAGGGGGAAGCAATATATTCGATACCTCATCCAGAAACGCACCCTCTCGAAACCTGGCGAGCAAGCTACACCGCGATGCAGAGCGCCTCTCTTGCAGAGTCTGCCACTTGAGTTTATTAAACATCTCCGTAACGCTATCAAGGTTACCAAATAACCCAGTGACGAAACGCGCCGCTCTTCTTTGGATCTTCTCTATCTCCTCCGTCAACCCGACCTGGTACGGATCCCACACTGATGAGCAATACTCAAGTATAGGTCGAACGAGTGTTTTGTAAGCCACCTCCTTTGTTGATGGACTACATTTTCTAAGCACTCTCCCAATGAATCTCAACCTGGTACCCGCCTTACCAACAATTAGTTTTATATGATCATTCCACTTCAAATCGTTCCGTACGCATACTCCCAGATATTTTACAGAAGTAACTGCTACCAGTGTTTGTTCCGCTATCATATAATCATACAATAAAGGATCCTTCTTTCTATGTATTCGCAATACATTACATTTGTCTATGTTAAGGGTCAGTTGCCACTCACTGCACCAAGTGCCTATCCGCTGCAGATCTTCCTGTATTTCGCTACAATTTTCTAATGCAGCAACTTCTCTGTATACTACAGCATCATCCGCGAAAAGCCGCATGGAACTTCCGACACTATCTACTAAGTCATTTATATATATTGTGAAAAGCAATGGTCCCATAACACTCCCCTGTGGCACGCCAGAGGTTACTTTAACGTCTGTAGACGTCTCTCCATTGATAACAACCTTTGAATATTCCACGGTACTTCTGAAAATCACAGGTACTACCATGTCGTCGCATATACAAGGAGTTTTGTTCTGGAGAGAGGGAGCTATCGTGTGGAAACAAGATTTGTGGAAACTTACTTTACGAGTGCACATGGCCGAACGGCGAGCACGTGCACTGTGCCTGCAGCTGGCAGAGCATTGCGCAACCGTTGGCTTCCAGCAGTGTTGTGATGCAACTCGCAAGGTCGCTGGAGCGCAGTGTGTCCTTCCGGCAGCTCGTAACGATCCGTCTCCAGTCGCCAAGCACTCACCTGTTGCCAGACGAGAGATCAATAGTGCTGTTGCTGGACTGTGGTTTCGGTCTCCACTCTGCCCCTCTAGTTTAGGGTGGCCAAATTATTTTCGGTGAAAACCGGGACACATTCACCGGGGTGCCAATGGACACCTCATTCCACATGTAACCAGGTTTCTTAATTTTAAATATTAATGTTTTGTTGATACATTTTGTTAACCCGATTGTTATAACTAATAAGAGGATACAAAATATTGATATAATCTAGATTATCTGTATAATTAATGACATTTAATAAACATATACAGTAATAAAGAAATGTATTACGATTTTACAAAATTTTACAGCCATTCAACATTTAATCAATTAATATTAACATGAGCTTTAATATTACTGAGCACTTGTAGATGGAATTGACTGTCCTTGGAGAAAAGGGTATTTTTCACTGCCTCCAGCCTTCTTGATCATGTCTTTGTTCTTTGAAACACAGTGATAAAACTCGGCACAATCAAATTTGTAGTTGTACAGGACCTGCAGGATTGCTTCAAGAGAGTCCACCTCCATTCTGTTTCTTTCATCAGTCCACTGGATATTCATGAACGAAAATATTCTTTCCACATTGGCATTATGGGCTGGGATTGCAAATAAATACCTTGCAATTATTACCAACTCAGAGTAATGCTGAAGACAGTCACAGCTTTTAAAAAAACTCACCCACTTCTCATGGCATTCCAATGGTGTTTTTTTTTTCTTTTTTTTCCTTCATTCCACTTGTGAAGACTTTCTTCAACAAAATTTGTCAGTATGCTGAACTGATCAAAGAGAATGGAATCATCAATTTCAATCTCTTCACTCTTCAAATAAGAAACTGTCTCTTCAACACTTTCCCATTTTGGCACTCTCTCGCACTTTGGCACTCATCCAATCAAACATCGGCGATGAGGGTAAATATGAGGCGCTCCACTTGCTGAGATATTCTACACAAGTGTCATAAAACTTGTTAATTTCTCCTCTAAAACTCCTTTCCGCTGCTTCTGATACTTCTGCTCTTTTAAGGACAGATTTAACATTAAAAGAAATGAACTGCTGTTCTCTCCTCTTAGTAACAGTTTCCAGAGTATTTTTCAAAACATCATTTACCTCTATTACACTTTTCGTGCTTCCCTCAGTTTCCTTTATCCCATGCTGCAAAGTGCTAAGCTGACTGTGAATGAACCATAAGTAGGTTTCACTCAACGGGTTACTGAAAAACTGAACCAATATTTTGGGGGCTTTGTCTTCATTTAGGAAAAAATCTTTTAACGGTTCAAACAGGCGGATTACTCTTTCAACTGCAGGAAACAGTGATAACCAGCGAGTTTTCGAGTGACACATTACACTCATATATTCAGTTCCCACATAATCACAGAACTCCTTAAGCCTCTCTGTTCTAGCAGCATATACGTAAAAGTGTGAGTATACCTTCAAGACGATAGTTTCTACATCACAGCTTAAACCGTCAGCAGATGTCTGCACGCTATTGTGTAAAACATGTGAAGGGCACCCTATGCCTTCAATGTTTTCGTGCAATGTTGCCTTTAATTTGATAAATACGTTGCATTTGCCTTGTCTTTTTAAACCACCAAAGTTTGTGTTGGTGTTGTCTCCACAAAATGCCACACATTTATTTTTCTCAAGATCAAACATTTCGATAGTATTCATACAAAATCTTGAAATTTCGTCAGATGTTTCATTAGGCAGGGAACTCACCTTCTAAGGATTGGTCTGAATTCCACGATTAAAATCGAAAAACTGAACAACAAACGGAAATATTTTAGTGGCCTTATGATTGCTGGCATCAGTGGATATCCCGTAGAAAGAAGACTTTTTGGTGTATTCAAGGCTTTCCTTAACACTCTGGGGAGCAATAACTCTTTTCACTAAGGCTGACATTTTAGTTCTTGCTGAACTAAACTTTTTCACAAAATAATTTTGTAGAGCTTTACTGCAGCTCGGTGCACTGTATCTGTTAATGTGTTACTTTGACCTGATGTGATCAACTATGTCGGAACGTCTACCATGACTTATAATAATAAAACAGTTACATACGGAACACTCTGCTTCGTAATCAAAACGACCTTTCTTAATGAAATTCCATTCCTTGGAATAACAGTCACTGAACCTGCAGGCACGTTTCGGCATTGCGTTTCACAGTACTGCAGCAATAATACCACTAATATGAGAAAAAACTGTTGCAGTTTGTCTGACAAAATATCAACTACTACGCTGTTCTGACAATGAGTGTTTGAGTAAGTGACGCGACAATCGGACGGTTTCATAGCTCTGTTACAATAATACAACTTACTACTTGTTCGCCAAAGTACCGCTCAAAGTAAATTATTGCCTGAGTGTATCGATACTGATACTGTGATTACTAGTATGGGACAATGGAGGTTTTAGACAAATAAGCTAAAATACATTAATTTGTTGTGTTGTATTTCCTTTAATATAGCGAAATCCCAAAAATCTGAGAAAGTTTCACGAAATGTATTTAAAAACTGAATTCCGGGACTTTTAAGCGTGCCGAAACAAATTTTCGGGACACCGGAACACAGGGATGAAAACCGGGACAATCCCGGTTTTCCGGGACGTTTGGTCACCCTACTCTAGTTTCAATTTGACAGCTAAAAATAATAGTTTCGTTGTTTGCAAACATCCAAAGGCATACACTCTGTTGATCTGTAGTGGACAATGGGGCAGCGGCTGGTCAAATACTTAAAGATGAAATACGCCAAACAGCCGTGCATTTGAAATGTTATTTCATTTTCGCCACCAGTTTCGGCAATTCATTATGCTATTTTAAGGCCCCATATGCAGCTCTCAAAAATAATCGATATTGGCATACTGGGGCCGTATGTTCCTGGATGTCGTGAATTCGTAGCTCAGGTGCTTCCTTCGAAGACTTGACTTCAACTGCCATCTCAATTGCACGGCTGTTTTGTGAATTTCATTGTTAAATGCATACTGTGTTACGCACTTGTCAGTGTTTTACTGAGGGGTACTTCACATTGTACGAGGTATTAGCTTATCCTCGTAACATTCCCTTGAGGAGCACCAGGATAATTTCCGCTTAAATGCCCCTGTGCGCTCTGTGATTTGTTAAATTTCTATCCATTGAAACTGCAACATGTACTGTATCTTGTACGGATGTTTTGCAAATCTTATGAATGTTTACGAATGATACCGGGATCTGTTGCAATGTAGAGAATTAGGCGAGCAAGAGACGGGTCGAATCTGATACAACCGGCGAGCGAGCGCGACGGACAGATGAAAGTGCAGCATGCCTCGAACCGTCAGAGATAATACGACGAGGTAGACGCTCATCAGCGCAATGAATTCTCTGCCAAGACAGTTAATTCTTTTGAATTGAATTTGTGTGTACTGAATTTATGTGAGTACTAATTTTTAATAACGATAATGTGAAGCTTTGTAATAGGAGGTGTACTGAATTTCGGGAGATTTAAGTTGTGGCAGTGATATTTTTCATGTCTGGTGCAAAGTGATATCAAAATTGCGCGAGAGTTTGTTTTTTGGTCATGTTTTTTATCTTTGCCGTAAGACTAGAGTCTCCTAGTTTTTGTTACTTCTCTTTAGTTTCTTCCATTGTGAGTTTTTGCGAATAAATATTTTTTCTTTAACTCATTATACTGGACGGCTATGCAATTATTTGTTGTAGGCAAGTCGCCTACAAAGTGCATTGTTGGGCACCATTAGAAAAGAACTGCTAATTTGATGCAACTGCTAAGACATCGTCAATTTGAAGTCGGTACAAGCTGTTTCCATATCATTAAATTAAATCTGAAATTACATTCAATCAAAAAAGGCTCGTGAAAATAATTATTTTGTCCATTTCTTCTGATTGTACTAGCTGCTATGATTTTACGACAGAAACACAGTTGTGATATTTTTGGTTAGGCGAAAGAGACTGCAAATAATTACACGGGCAGAAGTTACATGTTCGGTTCGAAAGTTTATAAGAGTTTTCCGTTCAATCGATTCCGCCACAGTCAAATGCCTGCATGCTGTAGCAGTTCGTCATTGCACTACGAGGATCGTTTCATACAAGCCTTATGAATAATTATAATAAAAGAAAAGAAATAATAGAACATTACAGTAGTCACCAAAATTTCAGAGCAGAAGTAAGCTGATTGATCTACCACAAGTAAGTGGCTGTCGGTTTGTGTACACGAATGTGCGACAATCAGATTACTTATTCAGGATTATGACTTTCTTAGTGATCAAACCTTAGAAGTGAATGTGTAATTACTGGTATGTAGCGATTGATTGAATCTATAAGTTTAATTAACCTCCTAAAGGTTACTTTCTTTGCCGAAATATGCTTTATTGCTTTAACAGTCACGATAGAAATTAAAGACAACATTCTGAAATTTATTTTGTGTAGAAATCTGAAGTATCAATTTAGAGAAATCGGACTTTGTCTCACACCCTTCACATTTTCCAAAAGACGAAAACAGAATTTCGTAAATTGTTTTTCACTGTCGTGTTTACATGTTAAGATCTGAAGCGGATTTGCTAGCCCAGTTAAATATGGTGCCCGGAAAACAGCTGTTCCAGTTTCTGATTCACGTATTCAACACAGTCGTTATTTCTCTTCACTTTAATATTAGAGGTAAACAGCTGCTTCTCCTTCAGTCCACAAGTCACTCCGTCCATATTAACCGAATGTTTTGAAAATACGACCTAACCTGACAATCCAAGCACGCACCAAAAATGGTTGTGAGCTTACATGGCAGCGAAAATCGATTGTAGAAGCTGTAGACGGAAAACGAACAGCTATAGAATGGTTTCCAGAATCGATGTTGGAGCGTTGATATGAGGAATTACAAACGGTATTGTGAAACCGGTTTACGAAATACGGTTTTCGAAATACGGTTTGGAGAGCAGCGGTAGTGTGATTGATTGTATTGCATGAGTGATGTGTGTGGATAGGACATCAAATGTACATACCACTCTCACATTCTGTAGCAGAGAGCCAGTCCGCACACAGATGATCACAGTTACACGACCACGCAGTAATTTTCAGTGGTACATACCAGAGCACAGGCACACAAGGAACAGCTTTATACCAATGACAGTAAGGACAATACAAACAGAATAAAGGCAGCATGCAGCAAATGTGAAATTAGCATAAAGTAATACATTCTTCGATATGAAAACGATTAGCATTTCAGTTGTCACTGCGCGAAGTACGTAGAGGTAATCATCCATATTCTATACATTACGCAGCGGGTTTCTTATTCAGAAACTGTTTTTGGATGATGTCTGGGAGAAGACTGCGCCATGTCTCGTGTAAGGAGGAGAAACGTCTTCCAAGCTGTGTCTAAATTCGACAGCGGCAGGATTGTAGATTTACCGTTCTGGAGTACTGCTGCTCACGGTGGTCAGGACTCACGACTGTAGCGTAAAGCTGTATCCGATGGGTTTATAAGGCCCATACTCGACGCCATACTGGTCCTTAACAGCTCCACGCGGCTAGCGCCAGAGAAGACGTACTTTCGCTCGGCTGCACAGGATCGAACAGGGACGTCATGCACCTGGGTCAAGAAATGGGCTCGTGTGCAGCGAGACACCAACACAGACGGTATGACGACATTTGAGGAAGCACGGAACTTCAACACAGTTTCCCTCAAGATAGCAGCAGGGAGAGAGAGAGAGAGAGAGAGAGAGAGAGAGAGAGAGAGAGAGAGGCGTGCCGACAGTGGTGTTCCCAAAGAGAACACTGCACACAGTAGTGGTACCATGTTGTCCCTTCAACAGTGCGGTATCACGAAAGATATCCTTGTGTGGAAGCTCCGAGTTGAACGAACGTACCCAGATTTAATTTGAAATAGTCAAAAGACTCAGCACCTGGTGATATTGTACTAGGTGTCACTGTGTGCACAACACGGTAACATTTGGTTCACATAGTCAGTAATTTGGACAGCGGGCGTTACAGTTCTGACGTGTCTTTTAGCCGATGGTTCTGCCCTGTCTATTTCGTCTCTGTGAAGTTATCTTCCAACACGATAACGCAAGACCGCATGTCTCCCGTGCTGTCCTGAGCTACCTCGATATATTGCTCCACTGTTGCCTTGTGTGGTGTTCACATTTCGTTACATTTTTATTGCTACGTTCTCATATGCAGTATTGGAAGATTCATGTCGCTATAAGGTAGCGAGAAGCGTACACATTACATCTCGCGTCAGAGCGCTTGAGAGTGGTGGGATGGCAAGGAGCCGCGTGGTGCTGGAACCTATACTGATAACAGAGATTCACCTGCGAGAATTGGCGCGAAGGAGTATAATTGCCATCATGAAATTTACTGCTTTAATATTAACATGCATCCCGAACCATGCTTCGAACGTTACTTGCACTAATAGCTTCTTAATAATTATTTCAATAACTTTCAGTCTACATAAAAACTAAAAACTAAATACAAATTCCAATTAATGTTGATAGTCGTTGGTGAAAACTACTCACCAATCACAGGTGCGCACTGACCAGGTGGTTGCCAAACTGTTAAGATAGCTCACTACTAGTCTGCGATCGTTTTTGGAGGAGGTACTATGTGAATCAAAGAAGGGCAGCAGATTTCGCAATAATCGTGAAACAGGGGAGAGTGTGTGTCACTGATATGATACAGGATTTGGAGTGGACATCATTAGAACAAAAGCATTTTTCGTTGCAGCGGAATCTTCTCACGGGCCGGCCGACGTGGCCGTGCGGTTAAAGGCGCTGCGGTCTGGAACCGCTAGACCGCTACGGTCGCAGGTTCGAATCCTGCCTCAGGCATGGATGTTTCTGATGTCCTTAGGTTAGTTAGGTTTAACTAGTTCTAAGTTCTAGGGGACTAATGACCTCAGCAGTTGAGTCCCATAGTGCTCAGAGCCATTTGAACCATTTTTGAATCTTCTCACGAAATTTAAATCACCAACTTTCTCCTCCGAATGCGGAACTATCTTGTTGACGCCGATCTACGTTGGGAGAAACGATCGTTCATAATAAAATAATGGAAATCAGAGCTCGTGCGGGAAGATATAGGTCTTCATTTTTTCCGCGTGCTTTTCGTGAGTAGCCGGCCGGAGTAGCCGAGCGGTTCTAGACGCTACAGTCTGGAACCGCGGACCGCTACGGTCGCAGGTTCGAATCGTGCCTCGGGAATGGATGTGTGTGATATCCTTAGGTTAGTTGGGTTTAAGCAGTTATAAGTTCTACGGAACTGATGAGCTCAGAACTTAAGTCCCATAGTGCTCAGAGCCATTTGAACCATTTTTTTTCGTGAGTAGAATGACAGAATTTTTGTGAAGGTGGTTCAATGAACCCCTTGCCAGGCACTTAAGTGTGGTTGGCAGAGTAGACACGTAGATGTAGATTTAGATGCAGATGTAGACCTAAGTTCTCAACTAATGGCATGCTGCGGTGCAGCGTCCTCGCCCATTACACCTCTTACTCGAATTCTCGATTCCCGTAGTGGTTCGAACGATAATTGTAAATCTGCAACGGAACATAATTAATTACAAAGTGCTCGATTATACACTCCTGGAAATTGAAATAAGAACACCGTGAATTCATTGTCCCAGGAAGGGGAAACTTTATTGACACATTCCTGGGGTCAGATACATCACATGATCACACTGACAGAACCACAGTCACATAGACACAGGCAACAGAGCATGCACAATGGCGGCACTAGTACAGTGTATATCCACCTTTCGCAGCAATGCAGGCTGCTATTCTCCCATGGAGACGATCGTAGAGATGCTGGATGTAGTCCTGTGGAACGGCTTGCCATGCCATTTCCACCTGGTGCCTCAGTTGGACCAGCGTTCGTGCTGGACGTGCAGACCGCGTGAGACGACGCTTCATCCAGTCCCAAACATGCTCAATGGGGGACAGATCCGGAGATCTTGCTGGCCAGGGTAGTTGACTTACACCTTCTAGAGCACGTTGGGTGGCACGGGATACATGCGGACGTGCATTGTCCTGTTGGAACAGCAAGTTCCCTTGCCGGTCTAGGAATGGTAGAACGATGGGTTCGATGACGGTTTGAATGTACCGTGCACTATTCAGTGTCCCCTCGACGATCACCAGTGGTGTACGGCCAGTGTAGGAGATCGCTCCCCACACCATGATGCCGGGTGTTGGCCCTGTGTGCCTCGGTCGTATGCAGTCCTGATTGTGGCGCTCACCTGCACGGCGCCAAACACGCATACGACCATCATTGGCACCAAGGCAGAAGCGACTCTCATCGCTGAAGACGACACGTCTCCATTCGTCCCTCCATTCACGCCTGTCGCGACACCACTGGAGGCGGGCTGCACGATGTTGGGGCGTGAGCGGAAGACGGCCTAACGGTGTGCGGGACCGTAGCCCAGCTTCATGGAGACGGTTGCGAATGGTCCTCGCCGATACCCCAGGAGCAACAGTGTCCCTAATTTGCTGGGAAGTGGCGGTGCGGTCCCCTACGGCACTGCGTAGGATCCTACGGTCTTGGCGTGCATCCGTGCGTCGCTGCGGTCCGGTCCCAGGTCGACGGGCACGTGCACCTTCCGCCGACCACTGGCGACAACATCGATGTACTGTGGAGACCTCACGCCCCACGTGTTGAGCAATTCGGCGGTACGTCCACCCGGCCTCCCGCATGCCCACTATACGCCCTCGCTCAAAGTCCGTCAACTGCACATACGGTTCACGTCCACGCTGTCGCGGCATGCTGCCAGTGTTAAAGACTGCGATGGAGCTCCGTATGCCACGGCAAACTGGCTGACACTGACGGCGGCGGTGCACAAATGCTGCGCAGCTAGCGCCATTCGACGGCCAACACCGCGGTTCCTGGTGTGTCCGCTGTGCCGTGCGTGTGATCATTGGTTGTACAGTGCTCTCGCAGTGTCCGGAGCAAGTATGGTGGGTCTGACACACCGGTGTCAATGTGTTCTTTTTTCCATTTCCAGGAGTGTATAAATGCAACTGAGTGTTGTGTGCTCTGTCGGACATTTCTGACAGAACAGGTAATGTTCGGAGTGCTGAGGCACGTACAGGGTGTTTATAAGTAAAATTTCAAACCGCAGTAGAAAGAACACCACTGGTCAGAATGACGTCATCTTGCAACGGAATATTATCGGAGAAGGGAGATAACGTATGGCAGAAGAAGAAATTGTGTGAAAATTGACCAGTAGATGGCGCCGTGTGTGTGTGTGTGTGTGTGTGTGTGTGTGTGTGTGTGTGTGTGTGTCAGAATACGTAAATGAAAACACATGTTAAGCGCACGACCCACTGAAGTTGGTATAAACACGCCGGGTATACGGCTTTTCATCCTTTCGCGTCTGCGAAGTTCGCCATGACTGTCTCAATGCAGGGTCGCGCTCTGCTTATACAGCTGTATTACAAGAATGATGACTGTGCACACGTCGCACTGCAAAAGTCCCGGACACTGAAGAGTTTCAAAAAGGGCGTTGGTCCGATGCCTGCTGTGGGTCTGGAGGAAATGATTTGGAAGTTCGAAAAGACGAGTTCTTTTGGTGTGAAAACTGGTAGAGGGAGGAAACTAATTGATTCGACGTCAGTGGAAGCAGTGGCCACAGCAGTGCAGGAGGAGACGAGTGGTGGTGTGTAAACGTGTAGTGCACGGAGAATTGCCCAAACATTGGACAGACCCGTGAACACGGTGCGTAAAATCCTACGAAACATCCTTCTTTGCTATCCATTCAAAATTACTCATGTGCACAACTTGCTTCCTGTCGACCTGCCAGCAAGAGACATCTTTGTTTTAGAATTTACTGCTCACATGGAAGTGGACAATGATTGACCGTGGATGATTTTGTGGACAGACGAAGCCCACTTCCATCTGACAGGATATGTCAATACACAGAATTGTCGAATAAGGGCAACGTAAAATCCACACGAAATCAACCAGTACCACTTTATCCTGAAAAGGTCACTGCGAGGTGCGGGTTTACGGTATCATTTATGATAGGGCCATATTTTTTTGAAGAGACACGTGCTTCCGGTCCTGTTCCCTGTACCGTCACTGGTAAGCGCTGTGTCTGTCTTTTGCGCAACCATGTCATTCCAGTTTTCCCACAGCGTGATGCAAGATGGCGCACCTCCGCACATTGCAAATCCAGTTAAGCAGCTGAAGCGCCATTTTGGAAATGCTAGAATTATCAGCTGCCATTTCCCAACAGCCTGGCCGTCCCAATCACCTGATCTTAATCCGTGTGACTTCTGGCTGTGGGGCTACCCAAAAGATGTTGTGTTCAGTGTTCCGACTGCAAACTTAGCTGCATTGAAGACCCGCATTGCGTAACACATTCTGAACGTGGCCCCGGAAACACTTCGTTCAGTTATGGAACATGCTGTTTCTCGATTTCAACTTTTTGCGGAAACGGTGGACAGCATATTGAAACATGTTTTGCGCCTGTCACACGAAAATTAATAATCCGATCTGATATTGAGTGATCCTTTTTTGGGCGGTTTTTGGCTCCAGATCAATTAAAAACCTATGTGAGTGACGCTTTTTATGCGGTTTTGGCCTCAGGACAATTGAAAGCCGATTTTTTTCTATCCGATATGATAAATGATGTCCGCGCTAAATTTCGAGCTTCTGTAAAAGATCGCCAATCTTGGAGATTTTGCATTCTTTTAAATTCGGCATGCTTTTTTCGTTTTTTCTGCAACAGTGTTCTGATCTGTTTCGTGTAGCAATGAGGATCATCTCCGTCGTTTGTTAATTTATTTGGTATAAAGTATAAACCTCTCAGTTGCTGCCGATATTATTTCTTTGAACTCAAGCCACATCTAGTCTAAACTTACATTGTTAATTTGGAAGGAGTACAGATTGTCTCTCAGGAAGGCATCACGCGAATTTTTATCTGCTTTTCTGAATAGGTATATTTTTCGTGTATTTCTGGAGGATTTGGGGGATGCAATATCGCTACAACAACACAGTGTTCACTAATCCCTGTATCTATTTTGATGTTCGTTATTTCTCAGAATTATTTGGTGGTCAGAGGCCAAGTGTGTGTTCACAACCGTTTACTATTCGCGTGTGCTCATGAACTAACTGCTTGAAGTAATTTTCAGAGAATTTTTTGCACAGTTTCGGATGATGTTTTGTGCATAACTCCGGAATTAAACAAGTATTTTCGCCAACATATCGAGGGTAAATTAAAGTCACTGCCAACTGTAATTGTATGAGTCGGATACGTGTTTTAAATTAAACTCAGGTTATCTTTGCATCTTTTAGCAATTGTATCATATGAATTGGAAAGACCTCTGTCCATACTAACTCTAAGCAACTATCTACTTCAATTTCGCGACAAGGTATACTACTTGCATTTCTTTTCAGTCTTTTCTGATGTTACAGTTTCAGCGACCATTAGTGTAGATAAATAAACCCTTGCTCGATTCAAAATCTTCTTCGTTCCGTAACCCTCATCTGCACATTCACAGGACATAGTCACTTTGTTGGTAGGTATGAATGTCACACACGGGAGGATGTCGTGAGATGAGGAAAATGCTAGAGGATTTATGGAAAAAATAAGAAATTCTTATGCGAGTAGAAAACCAACGCACTGTGGTACCAAACTGATGTAGTATTCTCGATGTTACCTCCATTCAGACATACATTTTCTTATAATACAGGTCTCTTATCCATTTCAAGTCGTCATGCTTAATATGATAGCGTCTAAAAATCACTGACATTAAATAATTTTTTCGCGTTAAGCATAATGTTGAAACCACACCAAAGAGATTACAGCATAAACTCGTAAATACTCACCTCAGCTAGTGTTTTTTAGAGTACTTTGTTGCACTATCGGTTACTTCCTTAGCACATCGATAATCGAGATTTCGTTCAATAAGTAAATAAATTTTTTCGCCAGAGTATATACTGTTATCGAAATTGACCGACAACCTAAAAAGATACGTTGACAAATAAACGTGTAACCAACGTGTGAGTCTAAAGTGGTTTCAAACATATATTTACTTCTTAAAAGAAATATGGCGGTAAACAGGCAGTCATTTTATGATTTCTTCATACTCGTACACAGACACACACACACACACACACACACACACACACACACACACACACACACACCGTTGTAACACATTAATGGGCAACTTGATGATATGATTGCTTAAAATGCACATACTACGTAGTTACTTATCGTGATGCTATGATTAGAGATAAATGTCTTTACAAAAGTTCCAGATACGTTTCAAAGCCCTCTGTAATGACTCAGTCAAGACAGGTAAGTTTGTCAACATAACTTTTCCGGTGTTCAGTCAATTTTGATACCAGAACGTAATTTTTGTTTTACTCGTTGAACTGCATATCAACTGTCGGTATTCTAAGAACGTAACACACAGCGGCAACAAAGCATTAAGCAGAATAGCACCTGCGGTGGCTGTCATCAAGTTTGTTCTATATCCACTGTTATTTTTACAATAACTTTGCTGAGATTCTTCAGTGTGATATGAGCACAGGCTTCTGTAGGGCTCGTTATTGCGTGTTTAAAACATTACAGAACAGTTCGCTCCTCAGAAACAATTCTGCGAAAGGAATTCCCACACGGACGAAGCAACGCGTTTGACCTTCACAGCAGTCAGCAAAACTGCGTTTCCTACAGATGACGTCAATTTCTCTCTCATTTCGTTTGACCTTCCAGCTTATGCAATATGCTGGGAGAAGAAATTCCCGACAGCAATAAACTTTCCTTTGGAGGGAGACGCACTTCATAATAACCATTACTTGCCTAAAAAGTACAGTCCGTTTCTAGAAATTAGTGTATTTACACAGAAGAGGAAAGAAATCCACTACAGGGCAATCAAAGACTCCTAGTTACAAATAGAAGTGCATGTGATTAATGAGCTCTTATGGAACGGCATTTACCCGAAAATAGCAGTGAGTTTTGAGGTCCTTATATTGGACAGAAAAAGAATGAATACGTGTTTAATGGGACGCATCTAAACTACCTAGTCTTTTGTTAATGGCATTGTGCCGTTTTTCTTTAGCACAGACAAACTTTAACAAGGTAGACAAGGAGTTTAACAGACACACCAGGTTTCAAAATCTACTACAATAACACTAAAATAAAATGTAAGTAACACATTGAAAAGAAAGAAATTCGATTTAACAATGGCATAATAGAACCGGTTGGTAAGATTCTGTATTTAAGATGGTTGAATACAAACACTGGATACTCGGTGAAAGAGGTCAGGCACGTATTGAGTGCGCCAGTAATTGAACGGCTTTCGAGAGTGGCCGTCTCGAAGGGGAAAATCAGCTGTCGCCGATATTTCCAGTCGAGCAATTCACTAGCATACTTCCTGCTTTCCTGCGCAAACGCCACCTAGACTCTAGTGAGCCGAGCGCGGCTCTTGTTCATGCCGTTTATTACTTGACATCTTGTCTTTGCCGTACTGCGTGCCGTTTCTGTTCGATTTACTGGCGTCACTAAATTGCTGGCTTGCCTGCCCGTGAGTGGCAGCAGGAGCAGCAACAGCAGCGATTATCGATAAGACCACTGTCGTACTATCTTTGGAGCGAACGCTAGTATTTCCGGGTCGTCGTGTGTCGGGAGTTGAGTCGGGATGGAGCTCCAGTAAGGTCTGCACAGCCAGTATTCGCCGATCACTGGCGACACTGTTCGGCGGAAGGAGACTTGAGCGGGGACGGCCGTTGGTTGGTTGGTCGTTCGGTCGGTCGCCTCATCGGGAGACGTGTATTTGGTCTTCTGACCACTTCTGGGCCCCTTCAATTGGTCATCTTGCGGGACTTGGCTCGGTTCCTTCCTTGTGCAGAGATGTCGGGGTGGCCAATGGGCCGGTGTTCCCTCCGCATGGTTGGGTCCGAGCCAGTGTCTCCGGTGCGTCGTGTCCGAGTTGCGAACAGACATCAAGGGAGCCGTGACGGAGCAGCAGTGAGGTCCAGACAGCCATGACTCGCCCGACAGTTGCCGACACACATGACTTGAGTGGGCACGACCTCGGCTGGTCGTTCGGTAGGTCGTCTCATCGGACGGTCGCCGACCGCTTCTTTGTTCTCCGTGTGTGTCGGCTTGTGTTTCGTGCTTGTTGTTCCACAGTCACTAGTTTTAGTATTGTTAGAGTTGTTTGCGGAAGTGTTTCATGGAACCGTGTATAGCTTGTGTGGTTTGACTGAGCAGCTATTTTAATGCTGTCTGCGTGCTGCAAGCGGTTAGTCGGTTGGGACGGAGCAGTGAGGAAGTCTCCACTGGCGGAGTGCACCCGCTGTCGGATAGTGAGGCGCTAGCGACAAAGTTCGTTGGCCACCCAACCCTGACGCTTAAGTTGAGTGATCTGTTAACCTGTCGTGAAACCTCAACTATTGTGACATCTCTCCGTTCATTTGCTGATTGTTGCTCCCTGGGCCATTTTTTAGACGCCAAATTGTAAGACGTAGTGCGGGTGGTATCTTCGTCCTCGCTGGTATTTTTCGCTGTCGTGCCGTTGGTCGGGCGGAAGGGAATTGATTAGGTTGTTTGTCGGTCCTTCAGCCGTCCCTGGGTCGGGTTGCCATCCGATTCTTTAGTCTTACTCTTGGCTGCCTGTCTCACCTACACTTACGTTATGTTAGACCGACCCTTGGAACGCTTCTGAGCACCATTGTTCTGTAGTTTTTAGATTGTGATTTTCTTTTAGTCTCAAGTACTGTGCGAGGCCTTCAGCCGTCTATTAATTTAGTTAGTTTCAATTTTACATAAGGCCTTCAGGTCTCTTGAATTAAAACTTTGAAGATTTTTACTTAAATAATTTGTTTGAAAAAAGGGGATTTTGCTCTATTAAAAATCCTTATTATCCAGGCCTTCAGCCTTGAGTTGTTCTAGGTTCAGTATGTGGCCTTCAGCCAAAGTTTTACGTGAAATAGTTTAAGTAAGGCCTTCAGCAGCGTGTAACCCTTAAAGCAATTGTAATAACTTGTGTTCGGGCTTTCAGCCGTATTGTTTTGAATCCTTTTAACGGCATGTGTTTTTAGGAAAATAAAGTTTGTGTGTTTTTTTCCCCTGACAGTAACTCATTTTGATCCCTTTCCACAACCATAATCTGATCCGCTCTATCCTGCGAAACCAGATTAGATCTAGTTTAAATAAAGCGCACGGGGCAAAATTAGAAATTACTGCATGATGTTGTTGCGCTCTTCTGTCCGAAGTCTGATTTGATGCAGGTCTCCATGTTACTCTGTCCTGTGGATAACTACTGCAACCAATATCTTTCTGAATCTTCTTATTGTATTCATCTGTTGGTGTCCTCCTACGTCTTTTAGCACCCACCCCCACAATACTAAAGTGGTGATCCCTTCATGTCTCAGAGTGTGTCCTGTCAACCGATCCCTTCTTCTGTTCAGCTGGTGCCACTGATTTACTTTTGCCCCAATTTTATTCTGTATCTCCTCATTAGTTATATGATCTACCCGTATAATCTTCAGCATTCTCCTGTAGCACCACATTTCAAAAGCTTCCATTCTCGTCTTGTCTGAACTGTTTATCGTTCATGTTTCACTTCTATGCGACGCTTCGCTCCATACAAATCATTCAGGAAAGACTCCCTAACACTTAAATATATGTTCGATGCTAGTAAATTTCTCATTTTCAGAAACGGTTTTCTTACCATTCCCAGTCTACATTTTATATCCTCTCTACTGCGGCCATCAGAAGTTGTTATGCGGCGCAAATAGCAAAATTCATCTACTACTTTTAGTGTCTCGTTTCCTAAAGTAGTTCCCTCAGCATCACCTGATTTAATTCGACTACATTCTGTTATGCTTGTTTTGGTTTTCTTTCATTTTATGTCCTCCTTTCAAGGCAGACCATTACTGCATAATGATAACAATACGAATTAGGTTCACTTTTGCAGTTTTATTACACTTGAAGCACACACAAATTAAACGCTCCTACTGAAACGTCCCTTGAACAATTATACATGACTGTGCTTAAACTGACACACAATATTTTGTTAGCGCAACGCAATCTGACTTTCAATAATCCCTACAAAAGAATGGGCCCTGACTAACATTAAACTATACCTTTCACAAATCACTTACCTCACAAAAATCTTCGCTGCTCAAGCTACTGCAATACAGCGAGCGCTACTACTGCCAGCTAAATAAAAGATTCAAACTATGGAAGGCACTAACTACTGATAGGGATAGTTAGCAAATGAAAGATATTAATAGAGAACAAACAATGTATTTACCTTAATAGTCATAATATATGTAGCAGTTCATGACAAATTACGAAACTCCGCCATCTCTCTCCCCACATCCACCACTGCTGGCGGCTCACCTCCAACTGCACAACGCTACGCGCTGTTCACAGCCAGCTGCCTAACACTACAATGGCGAGTATTACAACAATGCAAAGCAGCCACAGACTGCACACAGCACAGCCAGTGATTTTCATACAGAGGTGGCGTTACCAATAAAAAACCTAAACAGCCTACTTACATAGCCCCCATGCTCCCCACAAAAATTTTACAAATTGTTTTGGGCAGTGCCCAATAATGATTTGATAAAATTTTTCATAATTACAATAACAAAGATATCAAATGCACACACTTATTGATACAATGTTGGTCAAAAGCTCAAATTTTCTCACAGTCCATAAAGACAGTCTTGATCGTTCATTACGGTAAAATAGTAGTGTTTTTCTCAAAGTCTGAGCAGTAGAAGAAAATGCACACGGAAGTAGTGGATTTCCATGCAGTCTTGAAGAAGTAGTCCTTCCAACGGAAAGACAGTGCTGACTCTTGACATGCAGACAAGTAATGGGTCACAACAGAGCAAACCCACAGCAGAGTCATTCGAAGTTTTGAAGAATATTGGTAGGTAGGTCATCACAGAGCATACCCATTGTAGTCCTGGTAGAGATTACGATATTGGTGGGCCACCAGAGGTGCAGACCCACTGTAGTCCTTGTAGAAATAATGATATTGATGGATCATCAAAGATGTAGACCCACTGTAGTCCTTGTAGAGATAATGGTACTGGTGGGTCATCAAAGATGCAGACCCACTGTAGTCCTTGTAGAGATAGCCAACAGCCATCTGTTGTGACTGTGCAGGTGCACAATCACCATTGAAGAGTCTTGCGGATAATATAGCAAGTCCATAACCACCACTTGTGCACCCACAAAGTTTTTGGAATTGTCCTTACAACCAGCAATGCTGTTATCCAGTCCCTTGCTGAATTATTAACACATGTGCAAACACTAACAGTCCCTGCTTCTCACATATTGTCCATATACTATGACCAACGGAAATGTGTGCAGTGAAATGAATGCTTACAAGTTACTTAGTTTGATAAACTGGTGTCAACTACAATTTTATAACATGAGAATACAATAACAAAGGTACAGAATACATCATTAAAAACATAACAATACAGATAACATTTGTAGTACAGGCTTTACAAAAGAATCGAACTAACATATACATCAGTGGAATTATGACATGAGTACATACAGAAAAGATCACAATAACTTTTGAAACATCAACTTCACACATGAGCATTAAACAGAACAGAATTAATAATGTCTAACATCTTTACAAAGTAAATAACATATTATTAATGCCAATTATATTCGAGGATAACAGTATTCCTCATCATAGTGAATGTAGCTTAATATTAAAAGAAGAAAAAATTCTATGAAACTACACAGAGACAGGAAGAAAACAAATACACAAGGGTACACAAACACATAGTGGGATAACACCAATAGGAAAGGACAGGGTTCGTTTTCAGTGTAACATTTGGTACTGCAGTCTAACCCAAAACTTCATATATCTTTCCTCTTATTTCATCCTTTGTTTCCACAAAAAAAATTCTATCTAAGCATGCTTTCTGTATTTATATGTTCACACATTTCTTACCTCAACATTTATTTCCAAGAAAATCCTACCTAAACCTGTTTTCTGTACTTTTTTTCGTATAACTTCTCAATGCATTTCTTCCAATTCATCGCAACTCATTCTCTTAGAGACTACCCCCTCTTAAGCTAACTTAAATCTGCTGAGCTCAGATGCTAAACTAAGGGACGAGGCAATGCAGCAGCACAAAACAATTAACACAAACAGCAATGAAAAAAAATGGAAATTTGCAAAGCAAGCTACAGTAAATCTAAATTACCAAGCAATTCACATTACAACTAATATGAGGCAATGCGCAGCAAACAAGAAAAATAAATCTGGCTTAGCAGAGTAACACAAATTCAAATTCAGCAACACTATGCCTGGCAAACAGCAGCAGAAAATGAAATACCTAAACATGACATAGCTCAAGTAGAAAAAATAGTACACTAAAGACAACAATGCAGACAAGGGAAATGTATATTCACATCTTAATGTCTATGTAATTAAAGTGGTGCACCACAACAACTTATTGTAAAAAAAATATTACCATGTACTTGAAAAGAATATTATGTATGCAGTTACTGTTACTAGTCCCTTCTTATTGTTCTTTCCTTTCCAAATGCTCCTTTTTTGAAGAATGTGGATCACAAAATTATTATTTAATAGATCTGTTGACAGAAAGTGTTCACATTAGCAAATGCATTTAATTTTATTTTATGAAACCAATGCTGCAACACAGCTGGAAAACAGATGTCAAATGAAATAAGCAATTACACAAACCAAAGCATAAAAACATCAATCAATAGCTATGTGGCATTTCGTAAGTCAGTAGCTCTCAACTCTCGTAGAAAGACACTTGTCATTATCAGGTTTGCAGATGTAAGAATATTTCCCATCAATTCATAAGCATTTCAGTAAATATCATAAATTAAGAGCTCCACAGTGTAATCATATGTTTTCAAGTTCGACCGTGTCGTTTTTGCGATGCTTTCTACAAAGGAACGTCAACAGCGAGGATAATGGCCTCCCTTTTTTTTTCTACCTGTGCCGCTGAAAGGCTAATGGCTTTTTTTCGGGCGGCTGTCGCCCAGGTGGGTGCCCGCGACGCATTACGTGCAGGTGGTCACTTAACTTTCTTACGGAAATATTTACGACAGCAGTTTCCGCTACAGTGACAGTCTCACATAAAAATATTTCACAGGTCAAGAATTAGCGTTGCAAATCTGTAGAAACAAAATCCTATAAATATAAGTGTCCAAAAAAAATATTCGTCAGCATTGTGATACAGTCACGCATTTACGCACATTTCATAACTCTTAAAGTACGATTCTTGGTTTCCAACATACTTCTTATTCCTCTTATATGGTAGCATCATCTTATTGATCATAAACATATCTCAACAGCATAGTACACATCACCGTCGTAATAATATCATAACATCTCAGTCAATTCTCAAAATCGTCGTAGCTTCCTCCAATAATTTCAAAACCTAAAAAAATTCTCTGCTCAAGTCAATAGTGTCATCTACCTCAAACGTACTTTAAAATCATGCTCCCTTACCAAATATATCATTCAAAGCTCTCATAGTATCACAATGGTTCCGAAAAAATATGAGCATTTTACAAAGTACAGACAAAATACAATTTCATAAGTGTGAAGTTATCCAACTGTGTAATTGCGTAAACATCTGTCACTGATGTAATAAAAAAAGTTTATCTCTCAGTTACATGATCAGATAGCTGTGTAATTTGTGTGTTAGAGAAATATGGTACCGATGTGTAAAGTTGTATAAGCAAATACCATATTAGCTAGGGTTCCTTGTGGTTGCCACACACATGGTACACAAAGTAAGCGTGTACCCCCCTGAGGATTAATGTAATTATACCCTCAGGTGTTACAGATTACAGCAATGGAATGAAATGTATCACGGAAAACTTTCTTTGTAATTCAAAAATCTTTAAAAATAAATGTTTTAAGTACAAAATTAATCACTCAAATACGTGTACTGTAGCGCTAAATGTGCGTCTTGTTGCAACATAATCTGTGTGGAAGTGTCGTGGTTATTGTCCTCCAAAAGCTAAGTTCTGCAGAAGTCAATGTACTTACCTCATAATTCACAAAAGTGAAATGCTTTGCGTATAAATGTCTTAGTTATTACGCTTATTGCCGTGATGAGGAAAGTACTGTGCTGTAACGTATTGTTGTGCTACGGAAAAGGCAGTCTCATTGTAGCTATACCACAAACGTTACTACTAAAACCTGTTTTACTTTCCAGAATAATTCAGAAAAACTGTGCAGATATAAAACAGATATAGCGCAAAAGCAACATTGTAAATTGTCACTCATTAGTAGCGTCGTGATAAAATCGTGTATCTGTCACATAAACTAATCACTCTGTCGTCTGGTATCTCACAGAAAGTACTTTAAACCCAGAATGTATTTTCAAGTAAACCAAAATGTTGCATTAAAATCTCATTAGCACTACTGGTAAATGTTCTAAGTATGTGAGCCTTATAGTCGTTATGTAATCGTGCAACTAACAAGCAAGAATGTACACACACAATAACACTGTGTCGTCTCTTCACAATAACAATGCATTCGTAATTTCTGTTTAAAAATGTTCCCTAGGTTCTTGATTGGATATTTAACTTCAAACATTGTTGCATGGTAACAGTTTCTAAGTCTCACAATGCATACTAGAAATGTGAAGTTAAGAGTTTTATGGCAAAGACAAAGTTAAAAAGCAGATTATCTCTCAATAAAAGGTTTTACATATGAAGTGTGGTGCAATCCTTTACTCTTCATAGTACTCAGAGTTTGAACTTGAATGCAATTGTCAGGCGGTATACGTCGGTAAAGAATACTGGAATTTTTCTCAAGGTTAGCGTCTATGTTATTTTTCTCTGAGCCACCTAGCGCACGCGGCTGCCTGCTGTACGAGTCATTGTCTGTCTCTTTGTTGGCGCACGTCGTTATTGGGATTAGGAGACCTAGCTTCTACAAATTCGCCTTGCCGAGAGGGCCCAGCCATGTTAGAATCCCGCTAGTTCTGATGAAATTGAGGTCTGTCGTTATGATTATATCGTCCGTCGTCATGTCGGTAGATTCCGTAGTTTCTTCCTTGTCGGTCACGTGGTGGAGAATTTCTCCCTGAATCGTAACTCCGCGCTGAACTGTTGCGTCAGAAGTTATTCTGTCTCCCCTGGTAATAATTGTTTTGGTTCCCATATTGTCTGTTTCTGTGGTTATCTCTGTCATATTCATTACTACGGAAATGCGATCTTTCTCTGTAACTATTATTACTCTGCCAGTGGTTGTCATATGGGTGGTGTCTGTTTTGGTCACGATTTGCGTTGTAAGAATAGCCTTGTCGTGTCCAGTTATTGTTTCTGTCGTCACGGAATTGTGACGTATGTGACCTGTAGTGATTGTTTTCCTGTTTTCGCATCCCGCGACTGTCTGTGTCAATTTCTAATTCTTGTAACAGTCCCTGAAAAGCTTCAATGTCGTCTTTGCAACGTCCTGCTAAAATTATATGTCGTAAATGTTCAGGCAATTTGAGTAAGCAAATGTGGATGAGTTCTGAGGGGCTGTATGGGTTTGAAAGATATTGATTCTTATGCAACATGTCTTCAAAATATTTGTCAAGCCTGAACAATTCAGATTGTTCAAAGTGTTTCATCATCATGATGCTATGTTTTACTCGGTCTTGTGTAGCTTGAGACCAATATGCTGAGAGGAAGGCATGGTAAAACTCTCCTTCACTGTGGCAATCGTGAATGACCGATCGCATTCTTACAGCTGGTTCATTCTCTAAGTAGCCACACATAAATTCTAATCTGTGTTCTAACGACCAGTTGGGAGGAAAACAATGAGAGAATTGATGGAGCCATGCTTGTGGATGAATGTCGTTGCCAGAATTCTTAAATGCTTTGAATTTACGTGTAGTAATGAACAGTTTATAGTCAAAATCATCATG